>NW_026942413.1:0-20009 GCF_024139115.2 Armigeres subalbatus
CGAGTAGATCCAGTTACTTTCCTCAGACATTGATTGCTCGTGACTGCTAATTTGTTCCGATTAGTTTGACTAGCATTGTTATATATTATTTATTTATTCAGACTAAGGCCGAAGTGGCCTCTGCGGTATATAAGAGTCTTCTCCATTCGGCTCGGTCCACGGCTACACGTCGCCAACCACACAGTCTACGGAGGGTCCGCAAGTCATCTTCCACCTGATCGATCCACCTTGCCCGCTGCGCACCTCGCCTTCTTGTGCCCGTCGGATCCTTGTCGAGAACCATTTTCACCGGGTTACTGTCCGACATTCTGGCTACGTGCCCGGCCCACCGCAGTCGTCCGATTTTCGCGGTGTGAACGATGGATGGTTCTCCTAACAGCTGATGCAACTCGTGGTTCATGCGACTCCTCCAAGTACCGTCCGCCATCTGCACCCCACCATAGATGGTACGCAGCACTTCCCTTTCAAAAACTCCAAGTGCGCGTTGGTCCTCCACGAGTATCGTCCAGGTCTCGTGTCCGTAGAGGACTACCGGTCTAATGAGCGTTTTGTAGATTGTCAGTTTGGTACGGCGGCGAACTCTATTCGATCGGAGCGTCTTGCGGAGTCCAAAGTAGCCACTATGCGTATCCGAATTTCTCTGCTGGTATCATTTTCGGCAGTCACCAGTGAGCCCAAGTACACAAATTCTTCTACCACCTCGATTTCGTCAACTCGCGATGGGTGGCTCACATTGTCTTCTCTTGAACCTCTTCCTATCATGTACATCGTCTTCGACGTGTTGATGACTATTTCGATCCGCTTGGCTTCCCTCTTCAGTATGATGTAGGCTTCCTCCATCTTCTCAAAGTTACGTGCCATAATATCTATGTCGTCGGCGAAGCCAAATAGCTGGACGGACTTATTGAAACCACTCGTGTTGATCCCTGTTCTTCGTATTACCCCTTCCAAAGCGATGTTGAATAGCAGACACGAATCACCTTGCCGTAACATTCTGCGGGTTTCGAAGGGACTCGCGAATGCCCCTGAAACTCGAACTACGCACATCACCCGATCCATCGCCGCTTTCATCAACCATGTCAATTTATCCGGAAATCCGTTTTCGTGCATTAGCTGCCATAACTGGTCCCGATCGATTGTATCACATGCGGCTTTGAAGTCGATGAATAACACCGATAACAAACACTGAAGAATTTTTCCAAGTAGGAAACGAAATACGTATCTGGTTGTTGATACATAAAAAGTGAATAGTGGAAGTAAATGGAAGAATAATAGTCTTTTAACCTTGTAATATTTTCTGGTTCAAACAACAATATTAATTTTATTTCAACAATATTTACTTTGGATCCGTACTCGCTTAAAAGAAAATCAACGTGTATTTTTCTATATTTACTCTTTAAATTTGTTTGTCTGGTTTTTCATGCGGTTGAAGATTTGAGCTTCCTTTCCGTGCGGAAGGACTATTGTTTTTTCCTTGAGTTCCTCGAGTCGCCGGTAAGTTCTTCTTATTAGAATAATTGACAATTGACGTATACGATAAATGTACAATCTCAACATTTCCAGGATAAATGGCTATACCAAAATATTTAGTCATGAGTCATGACCTTTCAAGTAGGAAAAGCTGATTCCGGCTATGTGCCCGAAAGATTATACATAGCCAGTTGAGTAGATGACAAATTTATCAGGTAAATTAATTAATTAAATTAAAACCTTTAAAAAAAACCTTGAAATAAAACCTTATTTTAGCATGTTCTCCAGTGAGCCACATCTTCCGAGTTCAAACAGCATTCACATCAGTAACCAGCTGATTTGATATCAGATAAAATGCATCATAATATATCTCGTTACCTGAATAAAGAAGTTGAAATCCTAAACTTCAATCCTTCCTGTTTATTAATAAGTTTTGAAAAAGAAAAAACAATATTTAAGTACGGATATAGCATTATTGGTTCAACAATATTATATTGTTGAATCAATCGTATTCTTATATTGAATCAACAACACATTCACAATCATTTTAACAATATTATTGTACTGCCCCACGAACTCCCTTGCAATTGGTGCTAGTCGACTAGGCTAGTCCTCCTCCCAAATCTTGGTAATGACCCAGTGCAACGCACTGGCCAGTGCCTCACCACCATGTTCAAATAGCTCTCCTGGTAGTTGGTCAACCCCAGGGGCTTTGTTGTTCTTCAGCCGGCCAACCCGAGTAGCACACTTGTCACATATCAGTCACTGTCACTCATATATAACCAAATCTAGTCACGTTGGAGTTGCTGCAACCAAATCGATCTGAGCTGTGCTACTAGGGAATCTCTTCCTGGATTTCCTGGAGATCCGGAGCAGGTAAAATTATGTCCTGCGCGCGTTCTTCCAGGTTCATCACCATACCGCCATCTTCGTCTGCCACATCAGGTGCTCTTCGTAGTGCTGCCGCCACCTTTGGATCACCTCACGCTCGTTCGTAAGAAGGTTCCCGTTTATGTCCTTACACATATCAGGCTGTGGCACGTGGCCTTTACGTGAACGGTTCAACTTTCGTGCGTTATTAGCGCGGTACAGTTGCTCCGTCTCTTCACGGTCTCGACCTTCCTGCTGGCGCTTTTTTCCGGAAAATCGAGTTTTGTCTGTTCCGCGCCTGTTTATATCGTGCCTTGTTCGCCCTCGTACGGTGTTTCAGCAATCTCGCCCATGCTGCATTCTTCTCTTGTACTTGCTGCTCACATTCGCCGTTATACCAGTCGTTTCTCTGATCCGGGGGCACCGTGCCAAGTGCAGCGGTTGCGGTGCTACCAATGGCAGATCGAATATCTCTGTAGCTATCTTCAAGAGATGCTGCGCCTAGCTGCTTTTCCGTTGGGAGTGCCACTTCCAGCTGCTGCGCGTATTCTTGGGCTATTCTACCGTCTTGCAGCCGCCCAATGTTAAGCCGCGGCGTCCGACTTCGACGCGTATTGTACACCGTCGAGAGTTTTGAGCGCAGGCACACTGCAACGAGGTAGTGGTCGGATTCTATATTCGCACTGCGGTAAGTGCGGACGTTCGTGATGTCGGAGAAGAATTTACCGTCGACTATAACGTGGTCGATTTGGTTTTCCGTTTCTTGGTTAGGTGATCTCCATGTGGCCTTGTGGATATTTTTGCGGGGAAAGAAGGTGCTTCGGACTACCATACCATTGTTATATATTACACACCCGTATTACATAACGCTCCTAATTAGTGCTTCATATATATTCTGCTCATCACTTGTGGATGGGAACCATTTTTTATTCCAGATGTAACCTTAACCATGTTCGGTCGATGCGATAGTTTCTCCTGTAGTTCTCTATTGTGCACTCCGAATCCTAGGCCGCGATCAAAAGTGACTCCAAGATATCGATGCGTCCGAACCATTTCGATCTTCACGTCGTTGATTTTTATGTTTATTTCTCTGTTGCTGTTCAAGAAGGTTATAGCTTTTGTTTTTTCTGGATTTATATGAAAGTCGAGTTCAGAAGCTGCCATTACAAATTGTCCATGAGGCTCTGTGCTTTATCCTCCAGCTGTTTCAGTGTTTTTGCTCGGATCATAATGTCAAAATCATCTGCATACTGCACCAGAACAACTCCATCTTCTTCGATGTCGTGAAGGCTCAACGTATATATGTTGAATAAAGTCGGTGATAAGACGTCTCCCTGTGGCAGCCCATTATTGATTGTTCTTTTCAGTATCCTGTCCTTCATTTGGAAAGAGATGATTCTGTTCTGTAGAAATGAAGCAACCCAATTGGATATTTTCGCTGGAACTTTTAAATTTACCATCTTGTCCAGAAGTTTTTGTGTATTCACTACGTTAAACGCGTTACTAAAAATCATCGTTGTCATCCATTTCTCCCTCTTGTTTTGTTGAACGGTGTTCGTCACGTAAGCCAGTGCTGTGGTAGTCGACAGATTTTTCCTGAAGTTAAAACAAGTTGGCTTTTAAGTATCCTGTTACTATCCAAATGATCTTGAAGTAGTTCAAGTACTGCTGTATTCTTGAGTTTTGTTAGTGTAGATCAATGAGATTGGTCGCTTTCCTTGTGGCGAGGATTGATCCCTGCCCGATTTTGGTATGTTGGTATGCCAACAACTCGTATAAATTTTAGTTCACCCTTTAAGACGCCTCTCATCCACATATCAGGCCTGGTAGCGGGTCACTTTTAGTGACTTGGTCACTTTTTTCAGCAAGTCACTAAAAAGTCCCTTTTTCGACCTCAAGTCACTAAAGTCACTTTTCTCGCAAAAGTCACTATTTTCAACTTTTTGAAACTATTGACTAAGATTTTTCTAAATAAAACTTTATGTACCCATCGGATGATGCTTTGATCATGGCGGAATAAAATTACGGATCTTAAAAAAATGATCGCGCTGAAACTTCGAAAGCCGTTTAACTCGCTGCTTTTACTGGCATTTCACCAGTAGCTAACTGAAGGTGTTTCACGTCACAATTTATAAATTGGTATACAGTCATGCAAGCAGAAGACCTGCCAATTCCGATTTTGTTTTAAAGCTCAAACTTAATACAGTAGGAGATGGTGGGAAGATTTGATTCCTTGGGAGACTTGACCCCTTGGGAGACTTAATTCTCCGCTGTTTTGCCGAGAACTATAGCAGTATTGTTAGAGCGTACTTTTATTATAGATCCTCTAAACGATGGTTATGTGACGAATTATTTTTTGATTGACAACCTTATTTACTCTATTATTTACTGTGTTTGTCCCTCCTAAAGATGTTTTTAGTGACTAGCAAAATTTGAACAACTTCCCCTAATATTGACAAAATGCTATCATTTTTTCACAGCACAAGCCGTCAATATGCTAAATGATCTTCACTGATAAAAATGCCAACATTCCACCACAATTTCAGGATAATTGGATTTTGAGTTGTTGTCACAATATGAGGAGACTTGATTCTTAGACTTGAGAAGTTTGGCAAACAAATTCAAGAAAATATAAATTTGTTCTCAAGCGGCTATTTTTTTGTAGATTTGACAGATGTGATGAAGGGTTTGCTCTAAAAAAATATTTATTGAGTAGATGTTATAGACAGAGAATCAAGTCTCCCCAATTTTGAAGATTGCATGCGCTATCGAATTCCATAGCAAAAATCGTTCATGAATACGTACAACAAGTTGGGAAATCTGCGTATTTTGAAAAAAAAAATATTTAAATAGTCAGAGAGCATAGTCCTGCAGTATAAGCAGGAGGTTGAGCGTTCAATCCCAGGCTCGTTGTACTGGATCTTCATAATTTTTGTTCCGTTTTCTACCCAAACGATCCATACTGTTGTTTTTTTTTTGCACTGAAAATTCCAATAACTTCCGTGGCACCTATGATAAATCGTGCATCTTTCTTAAATATGTATTCAGCTAATCCAGTGAGCTTAATTTTCACTGATTCTCACGTGAAGGGAATGCTCCTTCACGCAGATTTTTGCCTAGAAATCATTTTTCAGAAAAGAAAAGGTCTTATGAGTGATAACCATGTTTCGCTCACTTCCAGTGGCGTAAAAATTTGATTTTCTCGGAAGACTACTCATAGTTTTGAGTACTGTTTTTGACTGATATTTATCTGATATAAAATTTCCGTGGGATTAAAAGGAAGGCCAATACAATTTTACTGAGTAGAGAGTAGATAAAAGTTAGCGTGTACGATTTTTATTTCTCTTCTGAGGCTGTGAACCATTTCACCGATTCGTTTAACTTTTAGTTAAAATTTGCCAGTTCGATGGTTATTTTCTCATCGAAGTTAAAAAATTTCCCCAAAGCCGACCCATTTGCGATTTGACAGATTGATAGTTATTTGGAACAAAATGGATTTGGCGCCAATTTTCTCGGGAACAAAGTTTAACCATCGAACTGTCAAGTCTAACCATGCTCCGGAGCAGGGTTATTTTTAACCACGGAGAAATAACCATCGAACTGTCAAATTTTAACTAAAAGTTAAACGAATCGGTGGAATGGTTCACAGTCTGAGTTCGTTCTAAGGCAAAAGAGTGGTGAGTGAAAGATGATTCTCATTCGACCCAAAAACGCTTAATTTCGTCTCATCGAACTTGCAACTGAAACTGAAAGTCACTATTTGGTCACTTTTTCTGCAACTAAAAGTCACTATTTGGTCCCTTTTTTCGTCAGTTTTGGTCACTAAAGTCACTTTTTTGAGCTGCATCGGTCGCTACCAGCCCTGACATATCGTTTATGTCACGTATTATGCACCTGGTGACGCTGGGTTGTAAGCATTTCAGAATTTCGTAGCTGATCCTATCTTCGCCTGGTGTTGATCTGTTCTTCTTGCTGGCAAGAATCCTTTCCCATGTTGTCTTATCCATGATGTGATTTTATGTAACACATAGCGACGGATTATCTACTTGTGGGTCGTTCTGGCCGAAGTGGGTATCTAGAATTTCCTCTGCCAATTCTTTGTCGTCGAAAACCACATTGTTCTCTTGTTTGTATGTCCTTTTTCCTGTCATCCTACCTATTCTTACCCATAGTTCCTTGAAGCTTGTGAACGGTGTGATTTCTTCTGCAAAATGTTCAAATTTCTTCTTAATCTCGCTTCTTTTTGCTCTTTGGAAGGCGGCTGCCTTTTTTTAATGCTATTAGATTGTCCTGTGTCGAATTCCTATTAAACTCTCTGCGTGTCTTCTTTTGCCACGCTTCGTCGACTTCTTTTGACCACCACATTTCAGGTGCTCTCCTATTCATTTTCTTATTGGCTTTAAAAATTATTTTAACCTGTTTCGAAAGATCCTCTACGGTTTGTATTGCATATTGCTTCTTATTATATACGTACTTCACTTTTGTCTTATTCTGCGCTGCTATTTTTGTTTCTATAGTCATGTGATGGCTACCCAAACTGAAATCTAAAACCGCCCATTCCGCATTCAAATAGATGTCTGCTGAACAGAGTGTTATGTCGATTGAAGATGCCTTCCTACCCAGAAGGATTGGTATATACGTACTTGACCCGTTGTTGAGAACGATCAAACCACTACCGTTGACTGCGTTTAAGAATATTTCGCCCT
Organism: Armigeres subalbatus; assembly: GCF_024139115.2. NCBI lineage: Eukaryota > Metazoa > Arthropoda > Insecta > Diptera > Culicidae > Armigeres > Armigeres subalbatus. Next base: position 7,047 of record NW_026942413.1, read on the forward strand.
TACGATCATTGGAATCGTTTCCCAGATTTGATGATGTGCGTTTATATCGCCTCCAAGGACGACGCGTTTGTAATGGCGCACTTTGTCCATAATTTTGTCGACATCTTCAAATCCAGTGACATTATTCGGATACCACAGGCTTGTGTAGAATCTGACAATCATGGCATTTGGATTTGCTTGTAATTGAAATCTTTATGCAACAGTATGGCTGCTCCCCCATAATTATCGTGTCGCGAATGACAGATTAGATGATAGTTTGGTATTTGGTACTTATTGGTCTGTACAAATGTGTAGTCGGTCCATGTTTCTGATAATAGCGCAATTTCGTAGTTCTCTCTTGTTAATGCTCTTTGAATTTCAGATTTGTGTTGAATCAAACTCTGAACATTACATTGCATAATTTTAAGCCCTAGATCCATTGCAAAAGTTGTTTGTGTTGATTGAGTTCTATTATTATTTGAAATGTTTTCTTATTTATGAGTTTTGAGTTTACATTCTATTATCCTTGATAGTGTTAGCTAAGTTGAAATATTTTTCAGTACAAATTTTGAACTTACGTTTGATTTCTTCCGAGTCCTCCAGCTGGTTCAAAAAATAAGTGTAGAACGACATGACTGTCGTCTTCGCGTTTATGCTAGCCGTCACCTTCGCTTTCCGTTTTTCCTCTCTCGAGATGCTCCCATCGTTCCTTTTCTGATACTTTGAACGGATTGTTCAAAGCAGTTCCGTTTACTTGTTTTCCTTCGTGTTATCGTTTTTCGGACTTTCCTCCTTGTTCTTGTTGTCTGTTCGTTGTCTCTTCGCTCCTGCTTTCTTTTTATCGTTATTGTTATTGTTAATGTCTTTGAACAGTTTGACTGCTCGGATGATTTTTGTTCGTTCCTGGTTAGTTTATGCCCATTGTTGCCTGAAGTTGCTCGTGGTAAACTGCGCTGCTGTTGTCGCAAAGGAACCAGGTAGACTGGGAAAATCTTCCAGTGATGATAGTGCACTCTTTCTGGACTCTTGTCAAATGTCGCTGTGTGCGCTGTAGATTTGCAGAAAGCACATTTCGCAGTTACCAATTTGGCACATAACATATAGGCATCTTTGCCATGGAATGTGGTGCTTCCATGATTTTGGAACGCTAGCGAACCTAGCGGTGGAAGTCAAGCTTTACTGAACAACGCGCATTAGACAGAGCAGAGCAGTATCGCATGCTTTGCTTTCACTTTCTTTCGCCTTGGATATACGGGAGTGCCATTCGTCGATTGTTGATACACAAAGAGCCTACTTTGAAATTTGCAATTTGTTCTATGATGTCTATCTGTTTTGTGAATTTGGTCTGCGTTTTCGTGTTGTAGCGTGAACATTTCGCATCTCTTCTTTCCCTTGCATTGCGCCGTCCGGTGGTTGAACCTAAGACAGTTTCCGCAGATCACAAGCTTTTGCTCAAATAGGGTGATGCGACTGGAGAAGCAAAATAGCTTTACTCTGTCTGGCAGCACATTCGACCGAAACATGCCACTTATTCGGTTGACAATTGGGACGTCGCATTCTATATCGTCGGCAATGTCATTGACTGAGATATACGCAGACCAGGTGTAGCGGTACATATGCTTTGTACATTCCGATTTTGCCTGCTCGCACATCCGTAACCAATGAGTTGGCCTTTACATAGCTGTTCAAGTACACCATAATCTTATTACGACCCACCTGCTTCATATCCACGATATGCTTCCGGTATTGCTCCATTTTCCTCAGTGCCGATCCTACGGAGAACTTATTGATGCGGTCTTCCTTTGTGAGCGGTTCGAAGTAAATCCTGTAGGGTCCTGTGTCGGCCATTGTGTATTGCACGCGGATAGGTTTTTTTCGCTGATCTGTCGCCGACGGTTGGTTATCCGTGTCCTTGCGGCCACGCGTAGCTTGCAGTTCTAGACTTTGGGCACCCGACATAATTTCCATATCCACTTCATTAGAGTAGAGTGGGGCAAGAGTACGCACTTAGTTTTCAATCGATCATGTGGCCCTTATGAAGCAAGCTTCTGCATATCAAATCAGTGTCGATGATTCATATACTCTTCCTTTATGTTACCCAGTGGAAAAAATATTGAAATTATTGAGATTCGTTTTAGTAGAACCCTTATTGCAAGACAAGTGAAAAACGCACTCTTACCCCACCGGTGGGGTAAAAGTGCCCATCGGGTGGGGTAAGAGTACGCATTTATCCAATCATATGCTTTGAGTATCTATTAACACAAATAAGAGTTAATAACATTTAATTGATGTTCAATGAGCATATATTAGGGAATGTTAAAAGATTACGTAACTCTTAAAGGGGAGGGGTCCTAAAATGAGCATTTCATACGAAAGCCATTGTTTTTTTATATATACAAAAACTACAGAGGTAAAAATATATATCAGGTTTCGCGTGGCGTATACAAAGGCATTTTCCTTAAAGAAAGTCCACCAATCACGTAACGTAAAATTTGGCAATTCCATCACCCCTCCCCCCTATCTTACACTATTTGTATGAATCTTCTAGAAATTATATGGATTATCACACATCTTGCAACCCCTCCCAGCTAAACGTTGCGTAATTTATGAATGTTTCTTTTGATTAAATGAAATCATAATTTAGATGAAATTGTGTTTTCGTACTATGTTTAGGTGTACAACAAGTCCTGATACAATTTCATTATTTCGCTTCAGTGCTTTGTTCGCTAAGTCCTTTCTAGCACCGAATTACTTCAACTTATCCTAAAAACTTGTGATAATTCCGAATTATGTCCCTTTTTTTCTTAGTTGTGGATCTTTACGCTTTGGAAGAAGTCTTATTTCAGCCGGAGATACGGGTTTGACATCATAACTTGAAGATTCATTTGCGTACTCTTGCCCCACCGGTTCCTGCGTACTTTTACCCCACAGTCCCAAAAATTATTCAAGTAATGGTTTTGACTTCTTGGAAAACCAACCGGATTGGTGTTCTGTACCATAAAGTACTCTATACAATAGGTTATCGAAATGGTATAATGTTCACCTGATTGAACGTATATATGGTAATGAAATACTAGTTGCGGAAACCCAATTATTTTAGCAAAATGACCAAAAAGTTATCTAACTCCATATCTCCCTTGTTGTTTATTCAAATCGTTTACAATTACACATGATAACAGTAGGCCAGAATACCTGTCAAACTGATGCAGTGTTGCTAGTTTATCTTTTTTTATAACTTCAAAAAATCGAAAACGTACTCTTACCCCACGCGCACTCTTGCCCCACTCTACTCTATCCCCCGTATATCCGGGGGATCGTCTTGAACACTCATTTTTTCACTGCCTCACACGTGCTCTTTTTTTACTTAGCCAGAAACAACATGGCGTCTAGCGTATTTCACCGGTTGTATATGGCGTCAACCCAAACCGGCGGTGTTCGGTTCTTACTTTCTCCACGGATTATCTCCTTTGCTTTACTATTTAACACTTTTATAACGTTCTTTATCAGGTTAGTTTTCTAATATCGAATTTCACGGTAAAGTTTTCGCCAATGGTATGTCTAATTTTTCCACTACGACAAATTTGCACAACCTTTGCCGTTGAAGGCTTTCACTCGAATGGGATTCCAATTTTCACTAAAACTAGTTTTTCACAAATTTTGCAGCATAAATTTTGTGTGCTGATGGATTTAAAAGTTAATATTTAGCAATAAACGTAAATGTCTGCGTTCGAGTTTGTTGGCATAAAATTATTTTATATTTAATAGCTCAAGGCTTATGCATTAAGGTCTGCAAAGATTTATAATTGTTGATTTTAAGCATTATATTCATTGTTTGTCTTTTCGTTTTATTTTTCTAACAGTCATATACTTTCAAATGAAATCTTTTGTGTTTGAATCTTTTGCTTGTCTTACATAAATAATGGATAGAAAGGATTTTGGGTTTTGAAACAAATTGTTAGGAAGATTCTGTACCAAATTAATTTGGTTACACTGGCGACCACCTCGTCGTCGACGTAACCAAACTAATGCTCGCTTAATATTTAAAACAGACCTCAGCAAAAATTCAGAAAATGACGAGTTTTCTACTGCAATATGGTGGAAATATTAAGCGATGAATATTTTTACGTTGTTTATGGTGTGGGGCATACTTTTGAAAACGGTGAATAGGTCCAAACTGATATGTTACCTTTTGAAAAATCAAGTTAGATTCTCAAAAATTTAAACTAAAAACAAATTTTTTTTTTCTACTCGGATTTTTTAGTTGTTTTTTTTTGCATTATGAACACAATCCAAAACGAAAACTATTTAATAAAAATTCAGCCGAAAAAAAAATTAAATTTTGTTTCGTTTCGTAAAATTTCGAATCAAATTTCGTTTCGTTTCGAAGTCTCGGAAGTAAATCTGAATTTCTTTTCGTTTCGTTTCGAACCAACAATTGCATTTCTAATTTCGTTTCGTCATGAAAAATTGTGTTATCGCATACCCTTAGCCTGTCGGTACATAAGAGTCTTCTCCATTCGGCTCGGTCCATGGCTACACGTCGCCAACCACGCAGTCTACGGAGGGTCCGCAAGTCATCTTCCACCTGATCGATCAACCTTGCCAGCTGCGCACCTCGCCTTTTTGTGCCCGTCGGATCGTTGTCGAGAGCTATTTTCACCGGGTTACTGTCCGGCATTCTGGCTACGTGCCCGGCCCACCGCAGTCGTCCGATTTTCGCGGTGTGAACGATGGATGGTTCTCCCAGCAGCTCATGCAACTCGTGATTCAAGCGCCTCCTCCAATTACCGTCCGCCATCTGCACCCCACCATAGATGGTACGCAGCATTTTCCTTTCAAAAACTCCAAGTCCTCCACGAGCATCGTCCAGGTCTCGTGTCCGTAGAGGACTACCGGTCTAATGAGCGTTTTGTAGATTGTCAGTTTGGTACGGCGGCGAACTCTATTCGATCGAAGCGTCTTGCGGAGTCCAAAGTACATACGATTTCCAGCCACTATGCGTATCCGAATTTCTCTGCTGGTATCATTTTCGGCAGTCACCAGTGAGCCCAAGTATACAAATTCTTCTACCACCTAGATTTCGTCACCACCGATGCAAACTCGCGGTGGGTGGCTCACATTGTCTTCTCTTGAACCTCTTCCTATTATGTACTTCGTCTTTGACGTGTTGATGACTAGTCCGATCCGCTTAGCTTCCCTCTTCAGTCTGATGTAAGCTTCCTCCATCCTCTCAAAGTTACGTGCCATAATATCTATGTCGTCGGCGAAGCCAAATAGCTGGTTTAACACATTAATAAAGTAAAAATAAAAATAAAAATAGCTGGACGGACTTCTTGAAAATTGTACCACTCGTGTTAATCCCTGCTCTTCGTATTACCCCTTCCAAAACGATGTTTATTTATTTATTTATTTATTTATTTATAAAACTCTGAAACTCGGACTACACACATCACCCGATCCATCGTCGCTTTGATCAACCGTGTCAGTTTATCTGGAAGTCCGTGATCGTGTATCGATCTGGTCCCGATCGATTGTATCATATGCAGCTTTGAAGTCGATGAATAGATGATGTGTGGGCACGTTGTATTCGCGGCATTTCTGCAGTACTTGGCGAATGGCGAACACCAGGTCCGTGGTGGAGCGTTCGCCCATAAAACCCGCCTGGTACTGCCCCACGAACTCCCTTGCAATAAAATTTGGGAGAGTACCTTGTAGGCGGCGTTCAGCAATGTGATTGCGCGGTAGTTGCTATAATCCAGCTTATCGCCCTTTTTGTTGATGGGACACACGACACCTTCCATCCAGTCCTGCGGCAAAACTTCCTCCTCCCAAATCTTGGTAATAACCCAGTGCAGCGCTCTAGCATCTAGCCTCACCACCGTGTTTAAATAGCTCTCCTGGTAGTTGGTCAACCCCAGGGGCTTTGTTGTTCTTCAGCCGGCCAATCTCCTCCTGGGTTTCCTGGAGATCCAAAGCCGGTAAATCACCATACCGCCATCTTCGTCTGCCACATCGCCATTCAGGTGTTCTTCGTAGTGCTGCCGCCACCTTTGGATCACTTCACGCTCGTTCGTAAGAAGGTTCCCGCTTATGTCCTTACACATATCAGGCTGTGGCACGCGGCCCTTACGTGAACGGTTCAACTGACGGTTCAACGCTGGCAGCACTGTTTCTGGTAGCTGGTTGACTAAGACATTAGCTCATCCAATTTCATTAAAATTTAATGTATACATAATTATTTTATTCGTGTTTGAGATCAATCAGAGATTGTTTGTGCACAATATCATAGTACATAGCAAAATCATTTCCTACTGTTCCCGTAAAAAGGTGTTAATTTCAACGTTTATATCTGTTCAAGTGGCAATCAAATGTTCCAGTGCTTCAAAGTGTATTACTGAATGTTTTCCTTGTTAGTATTGTACCGATAAATTGTGGTCCAGGTCAAAGATTTATTCGTTGATGTGGTAGTGTTAGGTTCCGTGAGCGAAAACGCGTGAGCTTTCGTTGGTTTTAAGCTTTTATAGATCTAGTACATCCTTCTGTAGCACACTAGTGGTTTCCTTTGTTTATGGCAAGGACCATCGTCGCTGCGTACAACTATTCCAAAAATAGTATGTAAGTTTGCAAGTGGTTGCGGATTGTTAACTGCTGAATTTAGTGAAATTGAATGGAAAGATACTCATCTAGTACATCCAATAGTAGCACACGATAGTGGTTTCGTTTGTCTCTGGCAAGGACCATCGACGCTACATACAACTACGCCAAAATGATTGTAGGTATGCCAATGGTCGCAGTTTAATTACTGTCGAATTCAGCGAAGTCGTGAAGTACGTTCAAAAGCATACCAGCTGCTCTAGCCGTGAGTAGGTTTCGTGGGATCCTTGCCGCTCTGATCGAATGGTCATAAAACTGATGACTACAACTTATCATATATGATTCATTTTATTTAATAGTTCTTATATGTATTGAAGAAGCATGACGACTGATTTTTAACTTGTTCTGGTATGCGTAACTTTATCGTCTCAAATGGTGTTCATTTGTAGGAGTGTGTTTACTTAATTTATTTTATTTATATTTTATTTTCTTTATCCGTATTTTGTTGTATTTTATACTTGTATTTTAAAATTTTTATTAGTTTATATATTTTGTCTATCCAAATTTACAGTACAACCTAGAATGTCGAACGGTCAAAACAATGTTTTGTCTTGCGTTGAGTGTGGAAAGAAGGAAATCGAAAGCAATAAATTAGTAACATGCCTTTACTGTTTCTCGAGTGCACATTACAAATGTCGTAATATTTTTGGAATTGCTGTTCGAAAAATCAAAGAAAATATGTATTTTTGCTCACCAAAATGCTCTGAAATCTACAAAAAAATTATTGAAATGCAGAACGTACGAACAGCAATGATTGATGAGCTTGGCTCCCAATTGAAGAAGACTTTGACCACTATTGTGACTGCTCAACTACAACAGTTAAAAACCGATGTTCATACAATTGTCCAAGCTATCGAAACCTCCCAAGAGTTTTTATCATGCAAATTCGAAAGTATTGTAAAAGATTTCCAGACTCTGAAGGGTGAAAATGATCGCTTGAAGTCTGAAGTTGCAGACTTGAAAAAATCACAATCTATGCTAACGTCGTTGGTTCATAGATTAGAGAGCAACTGTGATAATTCCAATAAGGAGGCTCTTTCAAATAACGCAGTTATTCTAGGAATTCCAGTTCATGTTAATGAAAACGTAAATCAAATAGTTTCTAAAGTAGCTAAATGCATTGGAACTGATATTCCGCCAAAAGCTATTCTCTCCGCTTCCAGGGTAACCTCTAGTTCCTCTCTGAGCAAATTTGCCCCAATCAGAATTGTATTTCAAGATACATCGGTGAAAGAGTCATTCTTCATGAAAAAGCGAGAGTTTGGAAAGCTCCTGTTGTCCTCCATCGATCCGTCGATGGTCGTCAATGGAAAGCCTACAAATGTTTTTATTCGTGATGAATTGACACCGCTATCATTAGAACTATTGCGTGAAATGCGTGACCTACAGAAGGAACTCTCTTTGAAATATGTCTGGCCTGGTAGGCACGGCACAGTTCTTGTCAGAAGAGATGAGCAGGCTAGACCATTTGTTGTAAGGAATCGAAGTGACATAAGAAGTTTCATCAATGGATGTTCACATAATTTAGTTTCGAGTGTTACTTTATCTCAAGAACGTAAAAGAAGTGAGCGACCTGCAAAATAAAAGAATCTTTCAGTTAATCGCGTATTACTGTTCCTTACTATCTATAATTTCCAATGGCTAACTTAAACAATTATTCACATGATAACCTAGATGACTTCAATGAAACGTTCCCTACGGCGGATTCTAACACCAATTATTTACGTATCATCCAGTGGAACATAAGAGGAATGAACAATCTCTCAAAATTTGACAGTATTCTTGAAATGGTCGATCAATGCCAATCTTCAGCTGATATAATCGTGATTGGAGAAACATGGGTCAAAAATGGAAATAGCAAACTTTACAACATCCCTGGCTTCAATTCTGTGTTCTCATGCAGAGATAGCTCGAATGGTGGATTAGCAATGTTTATTAAAACCGACATAAAATATTCTGTTCCTTGTAACGTGCATATTGACGGATTCCACCATTTACATGTCGAGCTAGAAATCAATAGTCGTATATATGATGTTCATGGTTTTTACCGTCCACCGTCATATGATGTGAACTGTTTCATGGATAAGTTAGAAAATTGTCTGGATAACTCAAACTGTCTTCGTTCTTGTTTTCTTGTTGGTGATGTAAATATACCTGTTAACTCCCAAAATAATAATGTAGTTGTAAAGTATAAATCTTTACTGGAATCATATGGTTTTGTTTGTACAAATACGATTCCAACGAGGCCAGTTAGCGCAAATATTCTTGATCACGTTGTGTGCAGAGTTGATGATGTTCAATTTACGAGAAATGATACAATTCTAAATGATGAAAGCGATCATTGTATAATAGTAACATTATTTAAACTTTTGAACCAAGAGCAAAAATTACTTTAAGTAAAACTATAGTGGATCATCGTAAACTCGCTACTGACTTTGAACAATTTTTAGGAAATTTAGGTGAAGTTGTAAACGTCAATGCATACCTTGAAAACATTGCATCCGCCTACAATCAACTATCAGTAAAACACTCCAAAACCATATCAAAAAACATAAGCACTAAACAAAATTGCTGTCCATGGATGAGCTTTAGTCTGTGGTCCTTGATGAAACTAAAAAACAATTATATCAAAAGAGTCAAAAGAAATCCCAACAATCAGCATCTGAAAGATCTTTTGAAGCATATCTCCAACAAAGTAATCACGTTAAAGCGAAAGTCTAAAAAAGCGTATTATGACAATCTTTTGAGTAACACTCCTCATTCGAAGCTTTGGAAAAAAATAAATCATATCTTTGGAAGAACTTCATCAAATGACAATATAGTTCTTTTCGAAAATGGGGTAAAAATTGAAGATAATCACCAAATTTGTGAAAAATTTAACAGCTATTTCACGAGTGTAGGGCAACAACTTGCTAGTAGTATTAATATTACTACAGATAACCCATTGTCAAATTTACGCCATGTTTCGAGCTCTATTTTCTTAAATCCAGCTTCAGCTAATGAGGTGACATTGATAATTCATGACCTTGAACGGAATAAAAGTCCTGGCCATGATGGTATTACTGTTGATGTGATAAAAAATAACTGTCTTGTTTTCTCCAGAATCCTCGCTCAATCTTTTAATAAAATCATAGAAACTGGAACCTACCCTACATGCTTAAAAGTAGCTCGTGTTGTTCCCATATTCAAATCAGGTGATGCATGTAATGTAAACAATTATCGTCCTATTTCAACATTATCCATATTCAATAAAATATTGGAAAATTATTATTAAATAGAATAACAACATTTCTCAACCAGCACAATGTATTATACGATTATCAATATGGTTTTCGTCTAGGCAGTAGTACAGCCATGGCAACTGTTGAATTGCTTGATGATAAATTAAAGCGATCGATTCCAAGGAGTTAGTAGGTGCACTATTTTTGGATTTACGTAAGGCGTTTGATACACTAGATCACTCAGTACTTCTGAGAAAGTTGGACGGCTATGGTATCAGAGGGATTTCAAACCAAATTATCGGTAGCTATTTGCAAGACAGAATGCAATTTGTGGCTATTGGAGATGCCAAAAGCTCGTTACAACCTATTAGAGTTGGTGTTCCCCAGGGGAGCAATATTTGCCCCTTATTATTTCTTCTATATGTGAATCACCTCAGCAGGTTATAGTTGAAGGGAATCCCCCGCTTATTCGTCGATGACACCGCATTATTTTATCCACATGTTGATGCAAACACAATTGTGAATTTTATGGCCCAAGATTTGGTAACTTTGTCGAAATATTTTCATCTAATTTACTGTCGCTAAATGTTTCTAAAACTAAGTATATGATTTTCCACTCAGTTAGGAAAAAAGTGGATCAACATAGGCAAGTCTTACTCAATTCTAGTCCCATTGAAGAAGTAAAATCATTTAAATATTTGGGATTAATATTAGACTCCACACTGAGCTGGGTTGATCACATAAAACACATCGAAAGAAAGGTCACATCCCTTTGTGGAATATTACGTAGAGTCAGCTATTTTGTTTCACGCAATATACTTCTAAAATTCTATTTTGCCCATATTCACTCTAGTTTTAGTTATCTTACATTAACATGGGGTCGTGCATCCAAATCATCACTAAGAAGCCTCCAAATCTTGTAAAACAGATGCTTGAAAGCCATATTCAATAAACCTTTTTTATATCCTTCTTTGCAACTATATTCTGAAAACTTCCACAATATCCTGCCAATACAAAGTCTTTGTAACTTACAGACAGTTATATTTGTCCATGATACGTTGCACAACAATTGTTTTCATCATACCATCAATATGCCGTCAGCTCCTCACAACTATCCTACCAGGCAAGCTACCAATTTACGTCAAATTAGAGCACTTACAACATTTGGTCAAAAAAGAGTATCAATCATTGGTCCCAAGCTTTACAATCAATTACCAGAGCGCTTGAAAGCATTGAATAATCGCCATGCCTTTAAATTCCATGTGAAACAACACTTAAAACTGAATCTACACGACATTCTAGGTTAATTTACTTATCTAATGTACATATTATCCCAACTACCAGAAACATGTAAATTTTTAGTAATATTATATTTGTTTTAATTATTAGTTCTTAAAATTAAATTGCTAATTCCCTTAAAAGGAACACCGTTCCACTGGGAATATATTACATCGCCTTATTTTTGTATTATACCCTTTTTGATCTCAGCTCATAGCCTTATTGTTATTATTTGTTTTGTTTTGCTGTCCAGATAGAGCTGAGATAGTTGCGTCCACTACCAGGCGGCTCCATGGGAGTTTTTGGTGTAGGGGATAGTGGCGGGTCAAAAAAAAAAAAAACACTTCTCATAGAACTTTCGTGTGTTATTAGCGCGGTACAGTTGCTCCGTCTTTTCACGGTCTCGACCTTCCTGCTGGCGCTTTTTCCTCCGGAAATCGAGTTTTGTCTATTCCGCGTCCGTTTATATCGTGCCTTGTTCGCCCTCGTGCGGTGTTGCAACAATCTCGCCCATGCTGCATTCTTCTCTTCCACTAACTGCTCACATTTGCCGTCATACCAGTCGTTTCTCTGATCCGGGGGCACCGTGCCAAGTGCAGCGGTTGCGGTGCTTCCAATAGCGGATCGAATATCTCTCCAGCCATCTCCAAGAGACGCTGCGCCTAGCTGCTCTTCCGTTGGGAATTCCACAGCTGCTGCGCATATTCTTGGGCTAGTCTGCCGTCTTGTAGCCGCACAATGTAAAACCGCGGCGTCCAACCTCGACGCGTGTTGTACACCGTCTAAAGTTTTGAGCGCAGGCATTCTGCAACGAAGTAGTAGTCGGATTCAATATTCGCACTGCGGTAAGTGCGGACGTTCGTGATGTCGGAGAAAAAAAATTACCGTAGATTTGGTTCGTGGTCGATTTGGTTTTCCGTTTCTTGGTTAGGTGATCTCCATGTGGCCTTGCGGATATTTTTGCGGGGAAAGAAGGTGCTTCGGACTACCATTCCGCGGGAGGCTGCGAAGTTTATGCATCGTTGGCCGTTATCATTTGATACTCGATTGCTCGTAATTATTGGTTTTCCAGACGGTTTATTGGGCCTGCTCAAACCTCCTGTCTCGTCCGAGGGCCGTCGTGTCAGGTCTGTTTTGTGTCCCACCTGACACCAGGACTTGGGCTTGTGCGCTTTGAGCGGCACACCGTCACTTTGGCGGAGCCTACTTGCGAATACATGCAGCTTTTTATAGGAATTTAACAGGGCCCACTGTCAAACCCCGCCACATCCTAAGCAAGCCCCACAACTCGCAGATGGCATGGGGAGGGATCATCAAGCGCTTGGACATAGTCCTAGTCCCTGCCACCCCTTACCAATAAATACCAAATTTTCAAAACGACTTGTCTAGTTTCGTAAACAAAGAATCAAACAACGATTTAGTGATTCTGTTAGCCCTTCCGAGCAAACCAACAGCATCAACGCGTAGCAGAAGCCTTCGACGACGTGTTGATAGGGTTTATTGGCGTGGGAATGCTATCAGAATCGCCAAATCTGCATTTAAATCTTTGTTTACAAAAGCAGATAAGTCGTTTTGAAAATTTGGTATAGTAATGAATAAAAATGAAAAAAAAAAATTTTTCAGAGCTTATGGAACTGAATTTGCCAACTATAATTTAACTTTTTTCCAAATCCACACCGCCTATGAAAAAAGGCACACTTCTGCCGACATGCAAACGACATGCCAAACTTTTCACATTCTAACACCGCCCCTTTTGGTCAGCGCAATTCACATTATCAATGTGATGCAGCCAAAGTTTCGCTTTTTATATCTACGAGAATATGGAGATTTT
>NW_026942414.1:0-19998 GCF_024139115.2 Armigeres subalbatus
AAAAATATGGCAACACAAAACGCCAACTGGACCGATTTTGAGGTGATATAGTTCCAGAGCGTGTACCAAGGAATAATATGTTAACCGTAGAAGAGTGCAGCTAAAGAATGCAGAAGCAGCAATTAAGACACGAAGAAGAAAACTACGGAGACTGAGACGCTTAAAAGATGATGATCCACGTAATGACCAAGCCTTAACAGAATTCAAAGAGGCACGAAACTATTCCCGCGAAATAGTTGAAGCCGCAAAAAAGCATCCTGGGAAGCGTTTACAACAAGTTCTAACCCCCAAACAACCAGCAGCGAAATGTGACTAAGATTCAATACGACGAAATCCCAACCACCAACGAAGACTTAACAATCAAAGAGTTATAATGGGCGTTGGATAAAGCTGGGAGCAAATTCATAGGAGTTGACGAGATTAGCTACCCTATGCTAAGTCACCTTCCTATAAGGGTTAAAATGCAACTATTAGACACGACCAATGGTATTTGGAGAACGGGTGAAATACCACCGAGAAAGGTTGAATTAAGTTATGCCGATTCCTAAAGCAGAATTGATTCCTGAAGATCCATAATGATCTATAACGTTTAGCGTTGCTTAACGCAAAACAGTCGAGCGAATGGTTAAGCGATTTTACGAAGAACTCTGAAAACAACAACGACTAAACAAACGTTACCAGTTTGGTTTTCGCAAAAGAACGGAATCGATCTATATCCAGCTACTTCCTAGAATATTCGATACGGAAAAACTGTGGTTACAATACAATGCCTCACTGCGAAATCACGTATGAAGATATAATAGCCAAACGCATACGACACGGCCGATAGAAATAAAATTATATATATAAACATATAGGAGAATTCGAGGAAGAGAATGAGGCCATCATCAATTTAGTACACAGCTTTTTGACCAACCGAACCACCATTCGTGTAAAGCGGTTGGAAACACGTTCTCATCAAAACGAGGTTGAACAAAACGGAGTCTCTCGAGGTTCAACACTATAATGCTGTCCACTGAGCAGGTCGAAGTTGTTCCCGTCCTGCTCGTTCTTTTTTGTCAACAAATGGGCATGAGCAGGACAGGGAGAAACTTCGAGCTACTTCAAGCTCTTATTGGACAGCACTTATCTGTCTGTCATTCTGTTTCTCGTACTTATGGAGACAATTTTCGAGAGCATACCGCAAAGAATCGAAATTTTCGTGTACGCCGACGACGACAACATTTTATCAACTACGGTGGGTCGTACTCCAAAAGAACTGCGGAGAAGACTACAGAAAGCTGCAATATTTTCCGCAGAACCTGGCTGTCTTAGCATACGCGGTTGAACGCATCTCGTCGAAGAAAAATGAGGTAGGCAAACTTCGTGATTTTCTCTCCAGACTCAGCAAGTGCATTGGAGGCGCTTTAAAAGGGCAACTATAAACACCCTTGGATTCAGCAACTAGAAAATGAACTGAGAACAAAACTAGTGGTGTTGTGCTGGATTCCAGGGCTTGTCGGTATAAGAAGTAGGCTGACCATACGTACCGTATTTAACAGTCTCGTATTTTCGACCTTATTGTTTTGTCCCGTCGTAATCTAAATAATCCTCAATTTGTCCCGTTTTTTCATTGATTCTCCCAAAGAGCTTCAAAATATTATTCGAACAAATTCAATATTTTAGACAGGAATCTAAAATCAAATACAAGTTGTGAGCTTTTAACGTCATTTAAATCCATCTCGATCAAAAAGGACTGTAAATTGATTGGATTTGACATTTATTCTCTTGCGCCAACCATATTCATGAAAATAATTTAAATTATATTTTATCAAATTTCTTTCCTTGTAGAGATTTTGTTATTCTTAGTTTTTTTCCCACTTACATTTATGAAAAAAAAAATGGCACGGCAAATCAATAATACCACCCTTGCGCTTTGCGCGTTTGTCCCGTTTTTTCACCGAAATGATCTGGTCAGCCTATATAGAAGACGAGGCATTCCACGGGGGCATGTCAGTCGATCCTGAGCGACCATTTCGAAAATATTTGAAACTCTGCACAGTTTTTCAATTTCATCTAAATCTGTCATTTTTCGATATCAAAATCTTCATATTGAGTCCACGACCTTAACTTTTCAAAAGGGTAAAAGGTGTGATAAATGGTTCCAAAAATATTTAAAAAAGCTGCACAGCAAAAAGCGGAATATTCGATTGTTATGATTTTTTCAGCTAAAGTTAGACAACTAAATGGTGATTCTTAAGAAGAACTGTGCGCACAGTAGAAAAAAATTTTTTTTTGCCTTTAAAAGTATCATGTTTTAGTCACAAAAACTCAAATATTATCTCAAAACCCTATCTTTTTTCAGAACGTAATTTTTTAGGGAAAACGGTCCATTATATTAGCTATCTACTATAAAAATTTGGTGCATGGTAAACTAATAAACAAAAAAGTTATGACATTTCAAACATTTCACAATTTTCACATTTAGTAAAAAAATTTTTTTCTGTATAATAAAGTTATTTCGAGAATTGCAGTTTGATGCAGATTTTATTGCTGTTAAGGGACGTGATTTAAACAAGTTGTTTTCATGATATTTTGATTTAATTATTCCCTATAGCATCTATAAGAAACTTAGACACGATCCAGTGTTTGTGATCAAAAGTATTATTGGATAGTGTCCATAATTTTCATTGCAACGTGATCTGGCGAAAATTCTTTTAATAGTGTTGAAAACCTGTTGATAATAACGTTGATAGAAACATATCAGAAAATGTTTATTTTTAAGACAAAAGCTGCAAAATCAAAGATTTATATACGATATGTACGTCTATAGGTTTACCTGCAAAAATATACACTCTTAGAGAATAGACTTTTGCCGATCCGGGAGGAAACGGGTATCTTCAACAACAACATAAATGCACTTGATAGGTACATACCATGACAATGCTCACGAAAAGCAAAAAAATTACTACTACTATAAAGGTTTATTAAAGATACTTTACAGTAAATTTTTTTCTTCAGAGAATCAAACAAATGACACTATAAACTAGTCAGTAAAAACTTAAAAGTGATTTTTGTTTATTGAAATATTACACGAACAACATGCAGTAGCCGCTTTCTCCAACTGTTGTAGGCCAAGTTTGATGGAAAAAAAGTGTTCAAAAGAGTTACGAGAAATCTCACACAGAAAGCACCATAGATAAACTGAAAGCGACTAGGTTATGCTCCAATGTCCACATTGAATACAAATTTAAGCGCATTTGCACGTCCTGCCGTCTAAAACGCGTTGACAAAAGAGCAATCTGTATATCAGTCCGGTTGAGCAGAGCGCAGGAAGTTCGAAAACTGACAGCAACTGAGGAATTGCCAGAATGTATCGACAACAACTGAGAGGAATTCACCAGAAGTAATTAAATGCTGAGAGCCTTGCCACCGTACCATCAAAGCGAAATCTGTGTCCAACAAATCAATCGGAAAGATGGAGTGTATCCAAAAGGTCAACATCGAACGCTTTAACGAGGAGTACATAAGCGCTGGGATAAAAAGTGACTTCGATTAAAATGGAGTAAGGACTGGACTAACGTTTATTACCCGGAGAAAGAAAAAATACCGTGAAATAAACGAAAAAAGAGCTGTTACGAAAAGAAACCTACTTCAAATTAGGACCTGATGATGTGGAAAATACAGACTACGATGAGGTAATTATAAATACATAAGAAGGAAAGGTTCTCGGAATGCAGCCACGACATAGAGGAAAAGAAAAAATTATTGATTTAGTCGATGCTGCCAAGTTCCAATTGTAGGTTTATTCAGGATGCTCACCATTGATGAGGTGAAAAGCCATTAGAAATACAGTAAAAGAAGGCAAAACAATTGAAGAATAACTGTCTTTTCAACCAAAAAATACTAGGTCTAGTACTGCATTAACAAGATGAGACAAAAAGAAATAGTAGTTCAATATTTTAGAAGATGATGAAAATCTAAATCGAAGCTATGCCTGGTCAAAAAAGATTATGTATCCAGTAAAAAAGATGGAAAGCGTCAAAGCAAATCCAAAAACGATTAATGATGACGACTTTGAAAGAAGTGCGCATTTTACACGCTTCAAGGAAATTCATTGTATAATATTAAAATAGAGTTTTTCCTCATTTGCAAGCCTTTCGCCAAAAGGCAGTATGTAAGCTTCTTTTCCAATTCAGGAACACATAATGTGTGTGTGTGTGCAAAACCGCATGAGAATATTAATCTTATTTTACATAGTTTAGAAAAGAATCAATTTAACAAAGGATATTAAAATGTTAATCTGGTAGACGTCTTGTGTGAAAATACAACATCAAATTGCTATCTACGATCTTGTTCAGGATTGTCCATGATTCTTCATCATTGGAAAATACTTTATTCCTTGAAGGTTTGAAGAAAATATATATTGATCAGTTATCATTTGAGCAATGGGGTGACCACGGACAGGTGCTTGACACCAATAGGAAACTATTGGCAAAAAACCTGTAGATGAGTTTTGTGTCATATTTTTGCTTGGAAATTAGAAAGTTTAATCCCCTCACGATTTCATTAAAACAGAACAATCCAGCTTTTTAAAAATGCACGAAGAAAAAATACATTTACAAAAATGGTGAATTTTTAGTCATTTGTGATTTTTCTGAAAATTACAGCTTTTGTATTATTGGGCAAGATGAAGTGCAGTCCCATCACTGGAACGTACAACAAGCTACAATTCATCCATTCGTTATTTATTTTAATGGAAGCATTTGCAAATTGAACACTTGAAAGTTTTATTATAATTTCCGAAGATTTAAGACACGATTCAGTATCCGTAAACTTGTTCATTTGTAAAAACTTGGATTAACTTTTTACGCGTTGATAAGCATAAAGAAGTCAAAAGATATATTTCTATGTCTGATGGAGCAGCGTCGCAGTACAAAAAATCGTAAGAATTTTTCGAGCCTATGTCAATTTAAATCAGCTATGTACGGAATTGATACAGAATGGCATTTTTTGCTACATCACATGGCAAAGGTCCTTGTGATGCCTATTGGAGGAACAATAAAGCGCACAATAGCCAAAGAGCAAGTTTAGCCAAAGAACGTGAGCATCCAATTAAACTACTGCGAAAGAATTCTTTGATTGGGCAAAATCAGTAGAAAAGAAAAAGATTTTAACCAAATTATCATTTTTGTTTTACTACTACTGAAGAGTACGAAATAAAGGCTTCAGAGCTCAGCAGAGCAATTTAATAACGCGAAAACGATCCAAGGGACCCAAAAATTTCCTCAACTGTTTCTTATCTCATTGTCCGAAAATAAAATTAAAGCAAAACTATATTCAAACTGTGCTGGATAATAAGTTAAGAAAGTGTTCGATATTTTAAAAATTGAATAAAAATAAATAAAAATAAAGTATTAATAAACGCTATTTTTAAACGATATCCATAATTTACCAAAATTCAAACCCAAAACTCTTTAGAGTTTCTATAACAAACATTGTTAGTAACTGCACACAATTAATTTAATACTTGAATAATATTAATTCAAATTTTGTATTTATTTATACATATAATATTTATACCATATAATATACATAATATCGATGATATAAGATAAATATGGAATATCATACAAACAACTTGTTTAATCGCTCACGCAAGGCCCACTTAACAATAAAATCAGCATCAAACTTAGATTCTTGAAAAAAAAAATACTACAAGGAAATTTTTTTTTTTTGTTTACTATATGTGAAAATTGTGAAATGTTTTGAAATGTCAGCATAACTTTTTTTGTTTATTAAATAGTTTACTATTCACCAAATTTTTATGGTAGATAGCTAATATAATGGACCGTTTTCACTTAAAAAAATTACGTTCGAAAAAGATAGGGTTTCAAGAGATATTTGAGTTTTTGTGACAAAAAATGATATTTTTAAAGGCAACCGAAAATTTTTTTTACTGTGCACATTTTCTTAAGAATCACCATTTAGTTGTTCAACTTCTGCTGAAAAAATCATAACAATCGAACATTCCGTTTTTGCTGTGCAGCTTTTTAAATATTTTGAACCATTTTCACATACACCCTTTTGAAAAGTTAGTCGTGACTCAATATGAAGATTTGATATCGAAAATGACGATTTAGATGGAAATTGAAAAACTGTGCCAAAGAGTTTCAACTCTCAATGAAAATCATGAATTAAGAATTTTCTTAAATTTTGATGTTGCTTCTTGCAGAATCAGCCTGGTCAGGTAATGTTAAGGCAGATAAATTAGCAAAACAAGGAACAACGGCAGAACCGGAAGTTACTATTCCCGGAGAAGATGTACTGCGATACACCCGATTCTTTTTTACACGGAGGATGCGTTCCGTGTAAAAAAGGTTTTATAATTTCTCGATGAATCATGCTAAATGGAGCAACTTTGCAAAAAATTTGTATGGGATTTTTTTGCATAAATGTAAAAACAGAATCGGAGGTGTATTGCAAAAAGCCATATCCATTGGCCTTCAATGGGAAAACAAATGGCATAACAGTGTGAGATTTCTTAGAACCATAAAAGTTCCCACTCTTCCGTGGATTGATCGTAATGTAGCAACAGAGGACATAGTGGAACAGATACCCTCCATATCCAGTTTTCCGCCAGCGGTAATGGCCGCCAGCTTGCCAGCGAGTTAGTCTCTGATTTGACGTTTGTGGAGGTCACTTGCACTCACCGTTCGAGCATTTTGATCAATGTGGTATGTTAAAATTTTGCCTGTACACTGGGAAGTGGAAAAGGAAAATCGTCGATAGTGCATGTCTTCCGAATTAGTATAAATTTGACCAGTTGATAAATGATCTAAATGCGTTTCAATCAAAATGGGCTATCAAAAACAGTCAATTTTGCACTAACTGTGCGGTATTTCATACCATTTTTGTTTGTTAAGCTTGAAATTTATGGAAATAGATTTAAAAATTAGGAGTTGTTTTTCCACTTACCCTAGTGGGGTGGGGTAAGTGGAAAACCCATGTTACCTTGACCTTCAATAGTGATGAGTCGTTGCATACACTCAGGCAAATTGGCTATCGAATATCATAATTCTGCCTTTTGGAAATTTGCAATAAGTTTTGGATTCAAAATTCAAAAGGACTCATTATGAAATAAATTTTCATGGTCAATACAAAGCATAACATTTTCTTAAGGCACATTTATGAAATAACAATGAAGCATTATAAACGCTGTACGCTACATTTTCATGAATTAATCCATAGCCCTACCTTATGAATCGCATGAAGTAGTATTTGGAGAGTCATAACCATGCCCTTATAATTTCGTATATTTTAAGAAGTGTCCCTAATCAAATTCATAATGCAGAATTATGAATTAATTATTGCATTTTTAAGTGGATATATATACCAAAATCAATACGATGAAATTACTCTATGAAGTATCTTTTGAGGAATGGAATTTCATTTACCTTAACGGAATAGATCCTCCAAAGGAATTCTCGTAATAGATAAAGACAGGGGAGGGGTGGTTGTGCCTTCTCATACACTAAGTGTACGTAAAACCCGTATGTTCGCCTCAAAGATGAACTTTTTTGAGGAACAATGAGACTTACAGTGTTATAAACTTATTGACTCAGTTTAACAAATTGAGATGATGTCTGTGTGTGCGTGTTTGTATGTATGTGTGTGTATACACGTACAAAATAAACACCTATTTTCATGCATTTGTTCTTAACCGATTTGTTCGCAACAAGTTGCATTCAACGGCGAAACTTGTTATGAATATAAAGGAATATGTATTATGGGATGTATTTACATATCAGTGCTATTTTCATCTTTCTCATAGATTTTTTTCATATGTAAATCATGTGAAAGGCATCAACACCGATAGGTGGATTATTCATGCGTTTTCTTATGTATATTAGTCCAATCACCACTGAAATAACAATGATAACAAAGAAGGAACATATTAAGATTCACAGTTATCGAAATAAACCATGGAGGGAAGGAAAAAATTGCGTTATCAGAACATTATCCACTTCCCCCGCAGTGTTAGATATCAGGGGTAAGTGTAAAATCTTTAAATTATTTGCTTTCATCGTGCAAACCACTACAAACCGAATGTGATTAGTTTAATTGTATTATAATGGTCACCTGTGGTGCAAAATCACAAGAAAAAGTAACAATTTATGCAAGTAAGAATAAATTTTATGAATGCGAAAATTAACTTCTCGCGAAACCTAAAATGACAGCTCCAGCGTAAACTGTGTTAGTGTATGTATAACACAGATTTTAACATAGTATTAGTGTGAACATTAAAGTATATTTTTGCACAATGTTATGGTGTGGTAAAAACTGTAAAGTCTGTACAATTGAAATTTTTCGAGTCGATTTTTACACTTACCCCCTTTTTCCACTTCCCCCAGTGTACCTTATAAAGAGCAATCAAAATAGCAAATTAATGCATCAAATTGAAATACGGCAAATCAAACCAAAGTAGTGATCCTGACAAAGAGTTGATTCTTTTAAATTGTACGTCTTTGCATTTACAAACAGCATGCGAGAAAATTCCAATCAAGTTCACGTGAGTGCTGTTCCTGCTGACGACAAATTTTCTTCAGCATCCACCGCCGACGGCTGCCATTCACAGTGGCGAAAAAGCGACCCAAAAAGGTACCTATTTATTGCGGCTACATGATGCGACAGAGAAATACCCTTCTCAAGGGAAAACTCGCGACAAATCGAATGGTGCTATTTTCGTTCTCCGGAAATTATGAGAACTGACCGTTTTGCCTAAAAACCATATTTTTTCTATGGCAGCTATACTTTAAAAACCGATTGCGGCAACATCTCCTATGTTTTCTGTAGTAGAGAATAAGTATGGTATATCTCGCTTAACTTTTCAAAAGGACCTAAGTAACATTTTTTTCATGAATTAATTTAAATAGCGCAATCAACAGAAAAACATGAAAGCTTTCGATTGCAGTACTCAAATTAATTCATGAAAAAAAATTTACTTAGGTCCTTTTGAAAAGTTAAGCGAGATATATTCCGGCCCTGGATCGTGACTAAAAGGGGCTGTTTTTCCCCATTTTCCTCTAAAAAAGGCATTTTTTCTATGACAGCTACTCTTTAAAACCAATTGCGGCTTACCACTCCTATATTTTCTGATGCTATTTAAGTAGAGATTAAGTATGTATTCCGACCTCGAATCATGACTGCAAGTGGCTGTTTTGCCCCATTTACCCCTAAAAAACATATTTGTTTTTTGCTATGTTTTCTAATGTTAATTTAGTAGAGAATAAGTAGTAGAGTATGGTGTGTATTCCGACCCTGAATCGTGACTGGAAGTGGCTGTTTTGCCCCACTTTCCTCTAAAAATGCATATTTTCTATGACAGCTATAATTTAAAATCGATTGCGACTAACCAATTCTATTTTTTCTTATGATAATTGTGTGGAAAATAAGTATGGTATATATTCTGGCCCTAGATTACGACTGGAAGTAACTGTTTTGCCCCATTTTCCTCTAAAAAATGCATTTATTCTATGACAGCTACTCTTTAAAACCATTTGCTACTAACTTTTGTTTTTGTTTTCTTATGCTAAATTTGTAAAGATTGGTGAAGAAACGGACGTGAAACTATTTTCCTTTCCCGTCAAATCTATCGTTTTCCTAAAAAAAATGTTTGCCTGATCTAGGGTGGGTGTACCAATTGTCGCCATACATAAGAACAACTATTTTTAAAAAAATAAGTAAAAGGCATGTGGGTGAACTTTATATATCAAGCGAAAGATTTTACTTTCTGCTCCTTAGTACAGCTGTGAAAACCACAATAAAATTTGTTATGATCCTCAAAATTGATTAATCCATAATAGGAACGCATGCACCAGTTGTGGCACTATTCTTAATGTTGGTTCCTTATTTGGCAAATCCCATTATTTTCTTATGGAACTGGCCAAATAGGGACCACTAGTGCCACAACTGGTGCAAAGGACGTCAAAAATTAAGCAAAATTAATTTTTACAATTATGCTTTGCTTGTTTGGGAGGAAATCAAAGGTGTTATCGTATCATATGAATATGCTTTATAGATTTGAACTTGGTTTGCGGTGATTTGATTGGCCATTTCGCATATAAAGCACTAGTGCGACAACTGGTGCTATAGCCACAACTGGTACACCTAGCCTAGTTACAAAAATTGTTGTACCTATTGAAATTCCACTTTAATTGAATGAAGACCAGTGACATGAAGAAACATGAGAATTTGTTTGAAAATAGGATCGAAAATAGGACAAGCGTGCTTATTGAATTCTAATCGGACGATAAATGAACGACAACGGGTCAATTCGTTTTTTTGTCGGAGCATGTTACGGCGTCATTGTCTGAAGTAAACCAAAGCGAACATCGAAATTGTTGAACGGAGGGAAAAATAGTGTCCGATACGCTGTTATGTTAAGTATTTTTTTACTAAGCTCAAACGGCAGGTATGTAGTTTTTTTTCATTTGACCGAACGGGAATTAGTGATTTATAATATGAACCAACAACAATCTAAATCACTTCATGCTAGGAATTAATAGGAATCAATTATGCTGTATTTCACTACTAATGAGAACTAATTCGAAATTGTTATGAAATGGATAGGTGAAATTGACAGAACCTTCCAATCAATTTTGTCAGAGTTACAGGATGTATGCATGTTGTATGAGCTGTGTATATTACATGGGACGAATATTACGTTAAAATTTGTTCCGGTGTCAGTTTTTCGTCTACTGGGAAATTAAGCTCATCATCGTTGACATTTACCTAGTTATGTCTTTCTTCCTGAAAATATAATTGTCGTAGTAGTGAACATCTTTATGGAACTTTTCGCACATAGAAGTCAGTGATCTGCGTGTTTCAGCAATGAGTAGGATACCAGCTGCTACTCGTGATCCTTTGGTACTTGACATACTCCAACCAGAAATTTCGCAAAATTCTTTTCTCAATTGAATTCCAAGCGAGACACACAATGTATTATAAATCCAATCCTGGCCTTTGCTTGCCTTCTATTTTGACTATCTTCAAATCTTCCTTCTCAATGCCTATTTCAAATATAGGGGAACTGTTCCGATCTCCATCTCACTGTACATATATCCATCTCATCGCTAAACAAAGAAATACGGCACCAAATTCGTCGCTTCTTTTTGTCAACATACGTGCTCACTACTGAAAAAAATCACAAAAATAATAAACAAACCAAATTCCTTTCCATTGCTTCGTTTTTGATGGGATGGAAATAGGAGCTATGAGATGAAGTGGCGAACCGTTCCCCTATCTCTTTTGTCAACTATCTTCCACGCTTTCCATTTTGTTAGTAGAAAATGCATTTTAGACATAGCTCTTTGAACTCTTTGAAGAGTGGTAGAAATGCTAGTACCTATTAGGTAAGAAAATAGATCAGAGTGCGTTTTCATATGATATGCAGATTGTTCGCGAGAATCAGAAGCTTTTGATCTGCTTGTGCGGTCGATATGTGAATAGATTTCAATAATCGCAATGCTGTACTTGAAAACATGCCTCAAAGACGTTTATTTAGGAGCATCAAATTTTCTGTCGGAATCGAGTGAAAAAAGTAGATCATGTTTGTTTGTTGCTTGGAAGACAAATGTTCAGCATTCAGAGGTCTCGTACAGTCGTGATTTATTTAGTAGGCAGAACGATCGGCCGGTCATCACATAATTTGTTCTGCTTTGTGCGGCTAGCGGAACGATCGCCCGATCATCGAAATGTTGTTCTGATTTGTGCGGGTGAGTAAATTAATTAGAAAGCGAAGATTAAGTTCGCGTCAGTAAGCAGAACGATCGGCCGGTCATCGAAAATGTTGTTTTGCTTTGTGCGGTCGGTAATTAAAATAATTATTGTTCGTTCGATTATGTTTTAAATTGATCAAACTACACGCTATACACGGCATACCGTTTGTTTACCAAAACGAACCCTGCCACAATACCTACCCCATATATCCAACAACCCAGTGATTTCTCGTGGAAGTGCAGATGACTCGTCGGCTTCTATCAAAGCGAGTATCATGTCAACATTTTCCTACCCATTCCTTAATTGACCTGCATTCGGACACGGCCGGCGCTGGTATTGCTTATTTTTGGGTCACCAGTTCTTACACATTGAAGAAGATGTTAGTCCCAAACTTCATCTGTTGGTTCTCTGTGTAATTACAGCTGACCTAGCTATAACGGAGTAGCAACCGTTGGCGGTCAATCATGCTCATGCTCATGCTTATGCTAAATTTGTAGAGAATACATATGTTATACGTTCCGGATCTAGATCGAAACTGGCTGTTTTGCCCCATTTTCCTCTTCAAAATGCATTTTTTAATGACAGCAACCATTTAAAACAGATTGCGACTATTTATTTCTATGTTTCCTGATGGTAATGTAATTTAGTAGTGAATACGTATGGTATACATGCATGCTTTAGATCATGACTGGATTTCGTTGTTTTGCCCCATTCTCCTTTATAAAATCATTTTACTATGACAGCTAATATTTAAAATCAGTTCAATCAAAGTTAATTGCCTATTTCCGGGGATTAAACCACCCGACTTGGACGTTAATTTACAATGTTATGAAAACTCATATGTGAATATGTACGTTATGTGGAAAATATTGATTTGGAAAATGTATTGGAGGTAAACACTTTCTTTTCGATGGGACTCGAACCCATGACCCTACAGTACGCTAGACTGGTGCTTTAACCAACTAAGCTACGGAGGACCTCCGTCGGCCTTCGCAACCCAGCGGCTACTGAACGAGCTCGAGATTCCCAAATTGGTCGCATAGTCAAATCACTCGCAATCCATTTCTCAAGCCAATACTTCCACATGTGTATAGTACACGTCCACATTAGAGGAGCTATGTAATTTTGGTTATTTAACAACTTTGTAGAACAGACGGAAAATGGGAAAAATCATTGGAAACAGTCAAGAAAAATAAGATTTTAGAGGGGTTTTCACATAAACCGTCTCAAGTTTGTTTTATATAAGAGATAGAGACTCGTACAGCAAAGTTGCTCGTTTCTCAACTCACTTTTAGGGGGATTAATTAAAATTGTTTTTATCGAAAGATGCGCTCCTGAATATATTGAAACTTCTGTGAACAAATCCTATATCTAAAATCATCACTTTTCGAGTTTTTGTATTTCGATCGTGAAATTGACGAAATAAAACACTGTGCGCTGGTCGCGTGGACCACTCTCTGCAAAATCTCGAACAAAATGGCTCGCGCGCGGGAAAGCTAATTTATCTAAACTAAAGTATATATATATAACAGTGCAGAAAGCAAAAACTGATATGAAAAGTGAAATATTCTCCACGGTTCGGACCATCGGTTGGTTGCTGATAGTAGTTGTAAATGTTCAACAAGGTCTCAAGAAGCATAAATCGGTTCTTCTTCGAACCCCCATATGAAACGGAAAAGTGGATTTGAGTTGTATTTTCTTTGAAGTGACATACAATTTAAAGGCAATGATTGCGTCGTTATCGTTCCCAACAGCATCAGTGATGGCCGTCGGCGATGGTTGCTGCAGCAGACAATTTATTCGCCGCGGTAGCGTCTATAGCCATTCAATGGTAGAAAGCTAAATTTTCTCGTCAGATTCGGAGAACCGTTTGGTAGCTGATATTAATATGTAGGTGAATAAATGAAAATAAAACAAACATTTACTGATTAATCTACATACTTTATTGCATATTTATTTATTACCAGACTAAGGCCGGAGTGGCCTGTGCTGCACATAAAAGTCTTCTCCATTCAGCTCGGTCCATGGCTGCACTTCGCCAACCACGCAGTCTGCGGAGGGTCCGCGAATCGTCCTCCACCTGATCGATCCAACTTGCCTGCTGTGCACCTCGCCTTCTTGTTCCCGTCGGATCGTTGTCGAGAACCATTTTCACCGGATTACTGTCCGACATTCTGGCTACGTGCCCGGCCCACCGGTCTTCCGATTTTCGCGGTGTGAACGATGAGTGGTTCTTCCATGCTCTTCCATGTTCTTCTGATGCAACTCGTGGTTCATTCGCCTCTTCCACGTACCGTCCGCCATCTGCAGATGGTACGCAGCACTTTCCTTTCGAAAACTCCCAGTGCGCGTTGGTCCTCCACGAGCATCGTCCAGGTCTCGTGTCCGTAGAGAACTACCGGTCTAATAATCGTTTTGTAGACAGTCAGTTTGGTACGGCGGCGAACTCTATTCGATCGGAGCGTCTTGCGGAGTCCAAAGTACGTACGATTTCCAGCCACTATGCGTCTCCGAATTTCTCTGCTGGTATCGTTATCGGCGGTCACCAGTGAGCCCAAGTACACGAATTCTTCAACCACCTCGATTTCGTCACCACCGATAGAAACTCGTGGTGGGTGGCTTACATTGACCTCTCTTGAGCTTCTTTCTATCATGTACTTCGTCTTCGACGTGTTGATGACTAGTCCAGTCCGTTTAGTTTCGTCTCATGTCTCATGTAGGCTTCCTCCATCCTCTCAAAGTTACGTGCCATGATGTCAATGTCGTCGGCGAAACCAAATAACTGGACGGACTTCGTGAAAATCGTACCGCTCGTGTCAATCCCTGCCCTTCGTATTACTCGTATTAAGTGATGTTGAATAGCAGACACGAAAGACCATCACCTTGCCGTAACCCTCTACGCGCTTCGAAGGGACTCGAGAAACCCAAGTCCTGGTGTTAGGTGGGACGCTAAACAGCCCTGATACGACGGCCCTCCTACGAGACAGGAGGTTTGCGCAGGCCCAATAAGCCGCCTTTAAAAACAACCATTACGAACGACATAGAAGATAATACGACTCAATACAATCGGCAAAGACCTAGGCGACGAATACAGGATCACGATTGGAAGCTTGGAACATGGAATTGCAAGTCGCTAGGTTTCGCAGGTTGCGACAGGATGATCTACGATGAATTACATCCCCGCAACTTCGACGTCGTGGCGCTGCAGGAGATTTGCTGGACAGGACAGAAAGTGTGGAAAAGCGGGCATCGGGCGGCTACCTTCTACCAAAGCTGTGGCACCACCAACGA
This sequence comes from Armigeres subalbatus, assembly GCF_024139115.2. Lineage (NCBI taxonomy): Eukaryota > Metazoa > Arthropoda > Insecta > Diptera > Culicidae > Armigeres > Armigeres subalbatus. Next base: position 15,052 of record NW_026942414.1, read on the forward strand.
GCTGGGAACCGGCTTCATAGTGCTGGGAAAGATGCGCCAACGCGTGGTTGGGTGGCAGCCAATCAACGCAAGGATGTGCAAGCTGATGATTGAAGGCTGTTTCTTCAACTATAGCATCAAATTGCACTGCCCACACGAAGGGAGACCCGACGACGAGAAAGAAGCATAGAACCATAGCTGGAGTAAACATACGATGAATGCCCACTGCGGGACGTCAAAATCGTCATCGGTGACATGAACGCTCAGGTAGGAAGGGAGGAAATGTAGACCGGTCATTGGACCGGATAGTCTACACAGCGTGTCGAATGACAACGGCCAACGATGCATAAACTTCGCAGCCTCCCGCGGAATGGTAGTCCGAAGCACCTTCTTTCCCCGCCAAAATATCCACAAGGCCACATGGAGATCACCTAACCAAGAAACGGAAAACCAAATCAACCACGTTCTAATCGATGGTAAATTCTTCTCCGACATCACGAACGTCCGCACTTACCGCAGTGCAAATATTGAATCCGACCACTACCTCGTTGCAGTTTGCCTGCGCTCAAAACTCTCGACGGTGTACAACACGCGTCGAAGTCGGACGCCGCGGCTTAATATTGGGCGGCTACAAGACGATAGGCTAACCCAAGAATACGCGCAGCAGCTGGAAGCAGCACTCCCAACGGAAGAGCAGCTAAGCGCAGCGTCTCTTGAAGATGGCTGGCGGGATATTCGATCCGCCATTGGTAGCACCGCAACCGCTGCACTTGGCACGGTGCCCCGGATCGGAGAAACGACTGGTATGACGGCGAATGTGAGCAGTTAGTAGAAGAGAAGAATGCAGCATGGGCGAGATTGCTGCAACACCGCACGAGAGGGCGAATGAGGTACGATATAAACAGGCGCGGAACAGACAAAACTCGATTTTCCGGAGGAAAAAGCGTCAACAGGAAGATCGAGACCGTGAAGAGACGGAGCAACTGTACCGCACTAATAACACACGAAAGTTCTATGAGAAGTTGAACCGTTCACGTAAGGGCCACGTGCCACAGCCCGATATGTGCAAGGACATAAACGGGAACCTTCTTACGAACGAGCGTGAGGTGATCCAAAGGTGGCAGCAGCACTACGAAGAGCACCTGAATGGCGATGTGGCAGACGAAGATGGCGGTATGGTGATGGACCTGGGGGACCGCGCAGGACATAATTCTACCGGCCCCGGATATCCAGGAAATCCTGGAGGAGATTGGCCGGCTGAAGAACAACAAAGCCCCTGGGGTTGACCAACCACCAGGAGAGCTATTTAAACACGGTGGTGAGGCACTGGCTAGAGCGCTGCACTGGATCATTACCAAGATTTGGGAGGAGGAAGTTCTGGCGCAGGAGTGGATGGAAGGTGTCGTGTCCCATCTACAAAAGGGCGATAAGCTGGATTGTAGCAACTACCGCGCAATCACATTGCTGAACGCCGCCTACAAGGTACTCTCCCAAATTTTATGCCGTCGACTAGCACCAATTGCAAGGGAGTTCGTGGGGCAGTACCAGGCGGGTTTTATGGGCGAACGCTCCACCACGGACCAGGTGTTCGCCATTCGCCAAGTACTGCAGAAGTGCCGCGAATACAACGTGCCCACACATCATCTATTCATCGACTTCAAAGCCGCATATGATACAATCCATCGGGACCAGCTATGGCAGCTAATGCACGAAAACGGATTTCCGGATAAACTGACACGGTTGATCAAAGCGACGATGGATCGGGTGATGTGCGTAGTTCGAGTTTCAGGGCATCCTCGAGCCCCTTCGAAACCCGCAGAGGGTTACGGCAAGGTGATGGTCTTTCGTGTCTGCTATTCAACATCGCTTTGGAAGGGGTAATACGAAGAGCAGGGATTAACACGAGTGGCACAATTTTCAATAAGTCCGTCCAGCTATTTGGCTTCGCCGACGACATAGATATTATGGCACGTAACTTTGAGAAGATGGAGGAAGCCTACATCAGACTGAAGAGGGAAGCCAAGCGGATCGGACTAGTCATCAACACGTCGAAGACGAAGTACATGATAGGAAGAGGTTCAAGAGAAGACAATGTGAGCCACCCACCGCGAGTTGGCATCGGTGGTGATGAAATCGAGGTGGTAGAAGAATTTGTGTACTTGGGCTCACTGGTGACTGCCGAAAATGATACCAGCAGAGAAATTCGGAGGCGTATAGTGGCTGGAAATCGTGCATACTTTGGACTCCGCAAGACGCTTCGATCGCATAGAGTTCGCCGCCGTACCAAACTGACCATCTACAAAACGCTCATTAGACCGGTAGTCCTCTACGGACACGAGACCTGGACGATGCTCGTGGAGGATCAACGCGCACTCGGAGTTTTCGAAAGGAAAGTGCTGCGTACCATCTATGGTGGGGTGCAGATGGCGGACGGTACATGGAGGAGGCGAATGAACCACGAGTTGCATCAGCTGTTGGGAGAACCATCCATCGTTCACACCGCGAAAATCGGACGACTGCGGTGGGCCGGGCACGTAGCCAGAATGTCGGACAATAACCCGGTGAAAATGGTTCTCGACAACGATCCGACGGGCACAAGAAGGCGAGGTGCGCAGCGGGCAAGGTGGATCGATCAGGTGGAAGATGACTTGCGGACCCTCCGTAGACTGCGTGGCTGGCGACGTGTTGCCATGGACCGAGCCGAATGGAGAAGACTCTTACATACCGCACAGGCCACTTCGGCCTTAGTCTGAAATAATAATAATAATACAATCGGCAACGACCTAGGCGACTTTATTGCATATAAGAAAGCTAATTTCCTGAGAGCGAGTCACTCAGTTTATCATTGAAAGTTAAAGTTTCTCGCAAGTATCAGACATTTAATTTTCACGCAATTGAAATTTTCTAGGAAGTTGTATGGGCCCTCCTTAGCTGTGCGGCAAGACGCGCGGCTACAAAGCAAGACCATGCTAAGGGTGGCTAGGTTCGATTCTCGGTGCCGGTCTAGGCAATTTTCGGGTTGGAAATTGTCTCGCCTTCCCTGGGCATTAAAGTATCATCGTGCTAGCCTCATAATATACGAATGCAAATATGGTAACCTGGCTTAGAAACCTCGCAGTTAATAACTGTGGAAGTGCTTAATGAACACTAAGCTGTGAGGCGGCTCTGTCCCAGTGTGGGGATGTAATGCCACTAAGAAGAAGAAAGAAGGAAGTTGCAAATTTTCAACGGGGCTTCAAGAAGCGTAAATCGGTTCTTCTCAAAACCCCCATTTAAAACGTAAAAGAGTTGGTTTTTAGACGAAACTCCTTTTATGTGAAAAAATGACTATAATTGCGTCGTTAGCGATCCCAACGGCATCAATGGTGGCCATCGGCGAAGGGTGCCATGATAGCTTCTGCAGCCATTTAGCGGTAGGAAGTGAAATTTGCTCTTCAGATTTGGAGAATCGTTTGGTTGCTGTCAGTGGTTGTGAAGGCGCATCAAGACGCGTATATGACTTCCTTTCATGACCCCCATTTTGAACGGAAGATAGTTGATTTGAGACGAATTTTCTTCAAATTGAAAGTGGCGATTATGGCGTCGGTAGCGGTCCCAGCAGCATCAGGCTGTTTATCAGCTAGTCAGTTAGTCAGTTAGTCAAAATATTATTTGCCGCGCTATCGTCTGTAGCCATTCAGTAGTATAAAGAGCAATCATAATAGCAAGTTAATGCATCAAATTCAAATACGGCAAATCAAACCAAAGCAGTGGTCCTGACAAAGAATTGATTCTTTTAAATTGTACGCCTTTGGAATTACAAATAGCATGCGAGAAAATTCCAAACAAATTCACGTGAGTGCAGTTCCTGCTGACGACGAGTTTTCTTCAGCATCCACCGCCGACGGCCGCCATTGTTAAACGAATTTTCACTTTCACTTTGTTGAACATTTCGGTAAAACAATTTTTTTTCTGTGTATAATGGTGGTTCTGACAAAGAACCGCATAATTTTGAGTGTACCACTCGACCGCCATTCGATGATTCACTACGGACACAGTCTGGTAAACGCTCTGTAAAATTTCGACCGTAAATGACGCGCAACTGCTGTCACGACCGCCATAGACCCCACCGAAGCGAACGTTGCACAGTGGTGCGTTTGCCAAAAATCGTGAACTTTTTTACCACTTTAGGATTTTATTTTTTGGCGTCAGTGTCTTCGGGAATAAATTTTACAAAAATATGGCGCATCGAATGGCGAAAAGTTGTAGTTCCCATTTTGCCACAGGTGGCGCTGCAAAATGTAACTTCTTTAATAAACAATTTTTTAATATGGTGTCTTTTGCAAAGTTGTAGCGCAAATTATTATAAATGTTTGGGCTGAATATACCGAGTGTCTATCTTTCATCGTTTTTGGAATACGGGCGTTTTTTATGGAAAGATTTTAAAATAACAGTTTTAGAAAATATTTTCGAATTTAACAGTTTCAGGTGAATACAATGTTCTACTAAAATGTATATATAACCAAAATAGATCACTTCTGGCAGATACCAAGGATGTTCTTTTACAAACATGACTTATTATCGGCGATTTAAGATCGAAAATAGTAATATTTGAAGATTTCATATGCGATAGAGGGGCAAATTGGGACAAGGAAATCCCCACAGAATTTATAATATCTGGTTTGTAGTTTCATATGCGTATAATTAAGTCTGTTTCTGCGTGTATCCAAACATGCATTTCAAATTATCATAAATCTATATTTTCAACTGATATTTATATAATAGGAATTGAGATTTCACCACACTGCTCACTATGCTTTCGAATGTTAATGTCAAAAGAAGTGCAGTGTGAAGCTATTTTTCTTTTCTTTTCATCCAATCATTTCAGACAATGCAAATCTGACGTCATTCGTAGCGCGGGAGAATGGATAAGTTAACATCCATGTGCTAAACGTCCGAGCCACTGACTATTCGCGATCTCCAAACAAG
>NW_026942415.1:0-6816 GCF_024139115.2 Armigeres subalbatus
CGCTAATGGGTAGCTAGTGGGTAGCTAATCCCAAGCCCCATCCATTGTGTTCTCTGTACAATTTCGCAAGTTCAGTCAATCACGGAGTAGCAACTACGAATTGTGCAATCATAATGCTCATGCTCATGCTCAAAATAAGCTACGCCCAAATCGTAGATCAGTCCCGAATTATGCTAAATGTCTGTTGTGCCAAATGACCTTTATGCTAAATGGCCTTGATACCAAATGACTTTTTGTCGAATAGCCCACTCCCTTCCGAGATATATCACTTTCAGGGTATTTGTAGAATATCATTTCCGTTGAAATCATTTTTGTGCAAATGTTATTTGCGGGACAAAATTATTGTCGAGGCTTTGCTATTTTTTTTAAGAATTCGGGCATTTTACAATTGGAAATACATAAGCAACCAAAATCAACGTTTAGAACTGAATCATCTGTCCCTTTCACTTCTTGTCGCCTCCCAGCTCGAAGTGCTTGCAGCGTTTCAGTGGGGTCTGCTTGTGGTACTTGCAGTCGACGCATTCCAAACGCAGCACGATTTTCTTAGTGGTCTTGACCTTTCTCCTGAAGATAGGCCTAATTTGACCACCGAAACCCTTTTGTTTACGGTTGTAACGCCGACGACCCTGCGAAGCCTGTCGTTCCTTGGACTTCTTGTACTGCGTTACTTTGAGTACGCTACTTGGGAATGTTCACCATTTTGATGTTCTTGTCGATTCAGTCACAATTCTACCTCGGATGAACCAAAGAATGGGAAATTTAAATTATGCCTAATATTCATTATGCCTAACATGAATGGATAATGAAAAATGTGAAGAACAGGTATCAGGTATCAGAACGTCGGCTCCAGGGGCACGTTCACCTCAATTCGGGAGATTTGTGCCATCGCCTTCACAGCCTTTCTCATCACGCACCTGACGGAAAAGGAAGTTAACAAAAGGGAAAGGAATCGATGGAAGAAAAATGGGAAGTTTGGGAAAGGAACCCTTGAAGAGGGCATACAACGTATAAACGTACAAAAGCTCATAGCTTCTTACCACAACGGGTTATGAACAACAGAATACTTTGAAGGTTCAGGTTTCTGTAGTCAATTTCACTTAGTAAGTGTTTACCAAATATTTGGAAACGCAGTTGCGCATAAACTGGGCAGTTACATATCAGATGATAAGAAGTTCCATAATCGGATTCACAACCATCACAGACAAAGGATTCAACACGTTGAATATTTGCCATGTGATAGTTGAGTCGGCAGTGACCTGTCAAGGCCTTGACTAAGACACTGCAATTCTGTTTAGACAGATTAGCTAAATAGTTAGCTACTACCGGAGATGGCTCTCGGATATACAATTTTGTTTGTCGACATGAATCCAAACTACTCCAATACCGTTTGTGCTGAGTGGAAGCCCAAGAGCTAATCAAACGCTTCACCCAACACTTAGATATTGGAATAGCTGGCTCAGGACCAAAGCTCCAGTGCGAGCTAACTCATCAGCCAATTCGTTTCCAGCTATGGAAGAATGGCCAGGTACCCATATAAGGTGCAATGTATTAACTGAATTCAGTTCCTCTATTTGAGTTCGACATGCGATTACTAACTTCGACCTTGAGTTGGCCGAAGCGAGGGCTTTGATAGCTGCTTGACTATCTGAACAGAAGTATATTACTTTGCCCATTATGTGTTTCTTCAATGTGCGGATTGCACTCTACACATAATGGCAAATATTTCAGATTGAAAGACAGCGAAGTGTCTAACCAGTCAGTGGGACTGTTCCAATCTTAGCTCACGCGAGTAGACACCTGCACCCGCTCTACCTTCGAAGAGGGAGCCGTCAGTATAACAAACAATGCTGTCCGACATACTTCTCTCCAAATAGCCAGATGTCCACTCATCCCGCGAGGGGAATTGTGTTGAAAACGTCCAATAAAGGAAACTACAAGCCAGTGTGAGATCACATGCAGCAAGCACTGTCCTGTCCCAATCAACCCTCAGTGGCAACAACGAAGTGAGTGTAGAAATGCAGTTTACAGGATTCTCTTCCATGAAACCGAGAACCCATAATCGGTAAGTACAAGAAAGTGCTTCTTGTTTGAGATGTATGTGTAGTGGGACAACGTCGAGAAGAACCTCGAGAGCAGCCGTGGAGTCGAAGAGAACGCACCAGTCATTGCCATTAGGCACATCCTTTGAAGATGGCCTAATTTAGACTGAATTGTCCTCACTTCACCCTTTTGCCACCACACAAGACATCCATAAGCCAAAATTGGTCGTACAACTGTTGTGTAAATCCATTTGATATATTTAGGTTTAAGACCCCAAGTTTTACCAAAAGTTCGTCGGCATTGACCGAAAGCCATACACGCCTTTTGACTCTGAACTCAATGTTAGGAGTCCAGGAGAGCTTGGAATCAAGAATTAGTCCCACATACTTTACCTGATCCGTTACATTGATTTCAGAGTCAAAAGATGTAATGGGCGAATACCATTACGGTTACGTTTTTCCGTGAAAAGTACAATAGATGTTTTATTCGGATTAACCGAAAGGCCATATTGGCGACACCAACTTTCGACTGCCTGAAGAGCATTTTGCATCAGGTCGAATAAAGTAGTAATACACAAACCGGCTATTAATATTAGATAGTCGTCGGCAAATCCATAGGTAGAAAAACCGCCATTATTGAGTAATCTCAATAGCGTATCTGCAACGAGGTTCCACAAAAGTGGAGATAATACTCCCCCTTGAGGGCAGCCACAGACACTTAATTTCCTAATCGCTGCTTGACGTAATGTCGAGTAGAGATGTTGGTTTTTGAGCAATCCATTTGGTGATTATATCAGGTAGCCCATGATAACGAGGGGCTTCCAATGTTTCGTCGAAATACACGTTGTCAAAAGCACCCTCAACATCTAAAAAATCACCCAAGCATGATTTCTTTTGAGCGAATGCTTTCTCTATGTCGTAGACAACCCTGTGTAGAAGAGTCACGGTGGGCTTTCCAGATTGGTAAGCATGTCGATTAACATGAAGAGGCATGTTTGCCAAACAGTCATCACGAATGTGATGATCGATAATGCGTTCTAAGCATTTCAGAAGAAATGAGGTCAGACTGATGGGTCTAAAACTCTTTGCTTCTTCATACGAAGCACGTCCTCCTTTCGGGATAAACTTTACAGTGACATCCCGCCAGGATATGGGAATATACCCAGTAGCAAAACTGCATACTAAAAGTTGTTTCAAAACTCTCTGAAGAAGAACGGGATAGATCCTATCTTCCCCTGGAGATTTGTAAGGAACAAAACTGTTGAGACCCCATTGAATCGATTCAGTAGTTATGATTCTACGAGCCTGAGCCCAAGACTCATAACTGTATGAAAAGACACCAGGAACATCCGAAGATGCTATATCGACACATCCAAAGAAGTGTGTATCAAATAAGTGCTCTAACGCTTCTTCATCAGCAGAATTGTAGTCGCCATTTGGCTTGCGAATTTCGCCAACTTGGAAATCCTTGGATCTCGCAAGAATTTTGTTCAATCGAGTGGCTTCACTCAAATTGGAAACATTTGCACAAAGGTTTTTCCAGCCGAATCGTTCAGCAGATCGTAGAGCCTTCTTGTAAGCTTTGCGAGCCAACTTGAAAGAATCCGTCCCTGCTGAATGGCGTCTGTTCCAACTCCTTCTACACTGCTTCCTGAGCTTAGCCAAATCGGAATTCCACCACGGGGTTCCTCTTGAGGTTTTCACAGAACGCAAGGGGCAAGCTTCTTCAAAAGCTTCCACGATATGCAACGTTGTAGTGTGAACGGCATCATCCAAGTCGGTATGAGTTTCAATGGATGGTAGATATCCATGAAATTTTGTCGAGAGCAACTCTGTATAGAGATCCCAGTTGGTTGAACGGGGATTTCTCAAACGCAAGGTCTGCGAAGAAACATTCAACTGATCAAAATAGATGTAGCGATGGTCAGATATGGATTCCTCATCTGACACATGCCAATTCGTCAACTCGTGACTGATTCTATTGGAGCAGAGAGTTATGTCTAATACTTCTGCTCTATTAGATACCATAAAGGTTGGGCGATTGCCTATGTTAAGTAAACCAAGTTCGGTACTACTTAAGTATTCCATCAAGCTGGAGCCTCTCAGATTGATATCCGAGCTACCCCAGATGATGTGATGAGCATTAGCATCACTACCGACAATTAGCGGAAGGTCTTTTGACGTGCAATAACTGACCACTTGTTTGAAAGCATCCGTAGGGGATGGTTCATCATGTGGTAAATAAACCGAACAATAGACGTATTTCCTGACGGGGGATCCGCCAGTTGCATCAATTGTGACAGCACATACATCTCTGGTTGTTAGTTCAGAGATAAGTGTAGCAACGATAGCTTTGTTAACAAGTACACATGCACGCGGCATTGATCGAGAGTTTGCCATTTCTTTACTGAAAGCAGCAAAAACCGGGTTCACTAGGTTACTTAGGTAGAAGCTACCATTGCGAAAATAGGGTTCCTGCACCAAAGCTACTTGGGATTTGCCATTTTGCATAAGTCTACAAAAATTAATCGTTGCTGTTCTTTTGTGCTGAATATTGATTTGAGCTACCCTAACTGTAGCCATTGCGAATTACAATAATACACTCCAAAACTTCAACATTTATGTGAACAGCAACGATGAAACCATGTCGGTATCGTATCAAGAACGTCAAAGACGAAACACAGAGTACACTGTGAAAAACGCATAAAGCGAATCCATATAGGTGACAATTAGATGAAAAACTAAATAAAAACATACTCATAATCCCACCCTTATTTAACCTCAAGTTGAGATTGAATAAGAGTAGCCGATTATTCCGGAGAAGCAATGAGTCAACTACGCCATAGCTCCGGTTGGCGAAATAAGGGCTCAATACTGTGAAGGGTGCCCTGGTGCTTCACAGGCTCCGTTAGCGGTTAGGTTCATTTTAGACCCCCCTAACCATTCATTCATAGGCACGGTAAGCATAAAGCCGCATCACACCAAGAATTAGGGGTCACCTGTATGGTGGACTTTTACCACTGGAACAGGCAATCCGTAGCGTTATTCTTAGCCAGACAACCGGCTGCCGACACCACACGGCTATCTAGGCTGTTCGTGGAGAGAAGTTGACATTGACTTTACGTCAACTCTCAATGTGGCCGAACAGCCGACTTCACCATTTTGATGTTCTTGTCGATTCAGTCACAATTCTACCTCGGATGAACCAAAGAATGGGAAATTTAAATTATGCCTAATATTCATTATGCCTAACATGAATGGATAATGAAAATGTGAAGAACAACAAACGTCAACTACTTTGAACGAAAATAACATTTGCAGTTGAATTTGATTTTGGTTAAACGAATTTTATCCATATATTTTTTATTTTCAGGCATAAAATAGGCCAAACTGAGATGATGAAGAACCTTGGGCCAAACAGGAACCGCTTAAGGTGAAGGTGGGTTGAGTACCAAAACAAAGCATTGAAAGTATTGGTACAATAAAACTGTCATATACTGTAGTAGTATTGGTGTAGTATTTATAAAAAAGCAAAGAATATTAGTAGGGTGGTTCAAAAAACGACCCAGCTCCACCACGCTCAATCGATTCCGTCCCATGCTCCGAGTGTATTCCAAAAGCCAATTTGAACAAAAACTGATTGGCACAAGCCGGTTCAAGTTTGTATGAAAGCTAGTATGGGAAACTAAACCGTTCATTACACTGACTACAGCGCCTCCCCTCCAAACACTGGCGAAAAGAGAACCCACATAGCTGAATTAAAACCGCACCTTGGGAAAGATCCATTGATTACGTAACGCAAAAAAAGCATTTTATACTCCGCTCACTCCTTGGCTCACTCCCATGTCACACTTTTTGTATGAAGTATCTGCTCCTGGTGCGATAGATATCACAGACAAATTCTGGCTATTTTGTTGAATTACACGTTTCACTGATGCTTTCTGAGAAGCCTAATTATCATGCTAAGGATTGGCAACCATTAATAAAATCGACTCACGTCACATCTATCGGAACTACAATTCAATATGCATTGTCTATGGAGTCAAAGCTCTTGAATATTTCATCCAATCAATTGTTCTCCCCCCTCGCACAATGACGAAGCGCCACAATCAGAATAATGTAAAATTCAACCTCGCCATATCAACTGTCATACAAACCTGAAACGACCTGTGCACTGTAAGCCCCTATTCAAACCAGCCCAAACCATCGGAAGACACCCAGAATATGAAACATATTCGACTGAGCGTGGCGGAGCAAAATAATTTTTGAGCCACCCTAAATATTAGTTGGCTGCTGCCGCTGCTGATCAGTTTTAGTAGGGTTTTTGATCAAAAATAGCAGTTTATATTAAGTTTTCGCTTCGAAAAAGTGACTGATTTCAAAAAGTGATGTTTAATTGGCATTTCATCAACATTTCGGGCTGCTCATGTGCGGAGAAGTGTGTGCAAATTTGATTTTTTCAATGCCCTTTGAGAGGAACTGAAGTGCAGTGATAAGCCCAAGAAATCGCGAACGGCTATTAAATTGGCACGAAGCTGCTGATTGATTCTATAATTCAAGCCGAAATGCATAGGACTCTCTGAAAAAACGTGTTAATTATCACGGGAAGTAAATAAATATGCTGTGAGCAGGTTAGTAATTTGAATATTAAACTTTTGTTCGATGATGTTCGATGCATTCGAATGTTGGTGGGAGAGGAGTGCGGGAGGCGTGGTAACGACCCGTGGAAGGTCCGGTGCCATATTGACGGCCATCGTGGTACTCTTCCAACTATGTC
>NW_026942416.1:0-29555 GCF_024139115.2 Armigeres subalbatus
AACAGCTATTTAAACTGACAATGAACTCGCATCAGCAATATAGCAATTTGAACTGAACTATGAAATTCAGAAGAATTTCCATAGTAGAAATGCAACACTGCCTCCATCTCAATTCCCGAACCAAAATCAAATGTTTCTGAATCATCACGGAATATTTTTTTAAATATTTTTCTGAACTTCCACTGGAAATTCTTTTGATACCCAAAAAAATTCTAAAAAAAAGATTATATCGGAAATTCTTCGAAACGGGAAATACTTTGTAGTTAACACATATTTTTTCAGCTAGTTTGTTCATTTGACAGGCTCAGTCGTATGACCCGCAATTTTAAAGTATGAATCTCACAGTTGGTGTCATCTTACCATCATAGGTATAGGCCAAAACACTCTTGGCGACTCGAGGTTCAAAAACGGACAAGGTTGGGTTGGAGGTATTCCAATTGTGGGTAAAACCGACACCCAACACTTCAAATCCTGATTTCAGATGATTATCTGACAGAATGTTGACACACTTTGAATAAACTTCCGATTTTTTGTATTTCTAGCCATTTTGTAACTGGCGGAGACGCGTAACAGTCGAAATGAACCAAAAATAGCATTAATTACCATTGACAAGATGAGTTATCTATAATTTTGAGCTTATTCGACAATACATTGTTAATCTTCAGTATGTAATCTATTTATTTATTTATTTATTTCATCAGCCGACGTAGACTTCGTAGATCCGTTAGGGCTGTCCTTAGCCTAGCGGTAAGATGCGCGGCTATAAAACAAGATCATGCTGCGGGTATCTGGGTTTGATTCCCGGTCCTGGTATAGGAAATTTTCGGTGTGGAAATTGTCTTGACTTCCCAGGGCATAAAAGTATCATCTTGTTAGCCTCATGATATAGGAATGCCAAAATGGTAACTTGGCTTAGAAACCTCGCGGTTATATAGTTGTATACAGCGATTCCACGGGAAAAGAATAGAGTTGAAAAAAAAAGTTGTCCAATTTTGCTCAAAATCGCTTGGTATGTTCTTCATCAAAAATAATTAGACCCGTATTTTTTTATTTTTTTTATTAGGGGGACCATGTTCGATATAGGCTTACCAGAAAAATCGCTATTTTTCGAAATTTTTTATTTTTAAAAAATCATAACTTTTGAACCACTGGATCGATTTGCAATATTTTTTTATGGATAGAAAGCTTATTACTTCTAGTTCTTACTAAAATTTTTGGTTTGGTGTATTGGTGTACTCAAATTTGCTAAAATGGCCAAAATATTAGTTTTTTAAAAAAAATTTAATGTTGGACCACAACGACTATATATTTTTATATTTTTGGAATTTTATATTTTTTAATTCAAATATTTTTACATAACATATCAAAAAATTAGAAATGTTCATCGAGCCGTTTTTGAGTTACATTTTTTTGAAAATTTCAAGTTTTCTGCCCATAAATGGAATGAACGTTCAGCGATTCCACGGAAGAAGAATATTGAAAAAAAAAGTTGTCCAATTTTGCACAAAATCGCTTGGTATATGTTCTTCATCGAAAATAATTAGACCCGTATTTTTTTATTTTTTTTTTATTAGGGTGACCATGTTCGATGTTCAATGTTCAATTAAAACTCAGCATTTAATTTGATTATTTTTATTTTTCATAATTCATCAAAAAAAATATTACATAGCAAAATTCTTACCATTTAACACACTTTTCTTCATCTGAAAACGAAAACCTTTTCACGATAATGTAATTTTCATTTTGTGGCTTAAAGTAATGAAACGATTGTGTCCCAGAGATTTGTTTTACACGAGTATAACGGTTCTTTATTTTCTTTTCCATTGCATTGGAATCTTTTTGAGAGAAAAACTGGTAATATATTTTGGAATCTACTTTAGAAACAACTCAAGAGTAAAGTTCGTATGCAGTTGTAATATGATGGCCTTGTAAACTTGCTTTTGAAGCGTTTCGCTTTAGAACACCTCCTAAAGCGTCACAAGGTCTTTTCCATGGCAAGTGGCAAAAAAGTTCCACTCTGCTTTAAGACCGAAGTCTTTGTACATGTGGCACAAATTGAAAGCCGTTTTTTTGTATTGACTGCCTGATCCATCAGAAAAAAATGGATATTTTTCAGGTAAGGTAGCTTTTTTTAATGAAATTCACACAATTTGTTATAAACAGCCGAACGGCAACATGGTTATGTTTAGTAAATTCTGCGATTGCTATGAAGCTTGTAAACTTTAAATTTTGTGCTTCATCCTTATAATTTATAATATATGGCAAAAGGATGGATTCTGCATTGAGCGTTTGCCCAATGAAAACCTTGTATAGCCTCCTGAATAACAAAAGAGTAATTTTCAGAGAAGTCAGCAATTATAATGCAATCAGTTGCTTCCAAATTAATTTTAAGTTGTTTTTAAGTAGTTTCCTTGTTGTTCTGCAATAAAATTATGCGGAGATAATTCGCTTAATTTTTCTAAAATGTTTCCACATACTCTTCTGCATCCATTCGCATTGAATTTAAATGACAACGATCTGTTTGCCTCCATTGTTTAAATTCGAATCGACATTTTCAAGAGAATTCATCAGGTCATTCCCTAGTGTCTGCGTACCCGGGCAATGATCACAGGTTTTCAAACCAACATTTCTCTGTAGGATTTTCACAAAGTATTTAAAAAAAAAGTCATGATACGTTTTTAAATGGTTATGAATAAGTTTCTTGTCCTTAAGGGTTTTAAACATTAATTTAACATTCTGATGATAAATGCATACGCAGACAGTATGCGTTCCACTTGAACCAGCTAGAATACAATTTTTTGGGCGGCTGCTGGAAAACATTGAAAATCCAATTTTAAAAGTAAAATATTGCTTTTGAAAATTGAATAAATTTCACGAAGGTTACATAAAAGTAATCTGCGCTGTACATGCACTCTTTTCTCCTGCCATATTTTCAATAACGAAATCCCTTTTCCCAGGACATGCTCTGCTTATCTCGTCACTATTATAAAAGTCCCTAACTACAGTTAGAGTATCATCGCTCAAAAAAAAACATCATTACTCTGGTCTCCGGTGTGCTCATAAAACCTTTTTCGATCTGTAATTTCTTTGCACGTTGAGCAGTTCGTTGCGAAACACCGAATTCTTGCATCATTTTGTATGCAGTCCAGAATTTGGGAAGGGAAGTTAGAATCCTATATCGATCGTTTCTGTCAGATATTTCATCAAATTTTGCCTTCATTTGTTGAAGAATTTCCTGACCGTCTCCGGGTTTCTAAACACCAGCGCTACCAATTGATTCAGCACTCGTTGATTCCAAAGAAAACAAAGATTCTGAAAACAAGATGGAAAAAATAACTATTAGTTAGGAGCATGTTTCTTCATATAATGTAATACATATTGTATTCGATTATTCTATTTTGTTGCATGATAGGCAACTGCTCTACAAATTGAGCTACTAGGTCGGATTAGGTAAGATTATACGGAACTGATGTTTTTCAATTTTCTGAATAATCGAGTACAACTAGTATAACGTAGCAAATCATGATGTCTGAATGAACAAAAAGAAGAGATTATTCTACTTACCAACACTAGGAACAGCGTCAATTTCCGATGATCCAGCGGCATTGGGATCGATTATTTCGAAACCACCATTATTGATGTTTGCTGGTGCGGCGAAATTGTTCACTCTAGATGGTCCCGCCACGGCGAAATTATTGGTGCCTGATGGTCCGGCAACAAATTTGAGTACACCAATACATCAAACCAAAAATTTTAGTAAGAACTAGAAGTAATAAGCTTTCTATCCATAAAAATATTGCAAATCGATCCAGTGGTTCAAAAGTTATGATTTTTTAAAATAAAAAATTTTTTTCGAAAAATAGCGATTTTCGGGTGCCTATATCGAACATGGTCACCCTAATAAAAAAAATAAAAAATACTAGTCTAATTATTTTCGATAAAGAACATACCAAACGATTTTGAGCAAATTTGGACAACTTTTTATTCAACTCTATTATTTTCCCTTGGAATCGCTGTATATTTATGTTGTTACTAAGTTATTCCCAATCTTGAGTAGGCCTTGATTTTAGTAGACTTTGACAAATGGACTAACCGAGGACATTCTCCAATAATCGTTCAAATAGAGAACACGTCTTATGTTTTACTAAAACATCAGAAGTGGGATAGTAAAAAAAATGTTCCTTCGATCTCACTTACGATCAGATGATGACGTTCCAGAGAATGTCGGAAAAGGTCTTCCTTCTCAAGAAGTCAATCAACCTGATGCGCCGAATTCCGAATCAAGCTGTGGAAATACTAATGGTCAACCTAGAATTGTCGTTAACAGATCTGGAGACCATATTAGTAATGTAAATCAAGAACATAACCATTTTATCAAACTCGATGAACTATCTGCCGTATGACCGACTTTTTCGGGAGCACCGGATGAAGATGTCAATTTTTTCATCAATACCGTAGAACAGACTCGGAGAACGTTTCATGTAGAGGAAGACGTAATGAAGTTGATGATTTTCAAACACTTTAGAAGCAACGCTAAGGCCTGGCTATCTTGTCAACCGGATTTGTTAATGAAAAGTTATCCTGAAATTATTGCTTTGATCCAGACCACTTTTTCTGTTACTACAAGTTCGTTTGAGACGAGAAGAAAACTAGAATTTCGAAAGTGGAAACCACACGAATCATTCATGGAGTACTTTATTGATAAGAGAAACCTATCCATGCCGTTGAAATTAAAAGAAGTAGAATTGATAGAATATGTCATTGAGGGAATTCAGGATCGCATTTGAAGAACCAAGCCAGGATGAGTGGATTTTCATCAACTGCAAACTGCTTAACGCCTTCCAAAGTATTCAACTACAACAAAGATCTTTTTCAAACACTCCATTAAAAATGTGAATCCTTTGGGCCTAATATTGCGGTAGTGCTAAGGTCCTATTGTTGTGGTATCGATTTCCATAAGAATTGTATGCAATCCCAGGTAGAAGAAAATAGCAAAATAATATCAAACTTTACTATTAATATATGAATAACTAAATAGCAAAATCTGATATTAGTTTGATTGATATAGTTGCTAAAATAGCAAAAATAATAACAGACATTGCTCTAGCAAATAACTCATGAATTACTCATTTTGCTATTATAATAACAAACCAATAGCAAAATATTTGTAGAAAAGAAAGTATCAAAATCAGTTATTATTGATATGTTGAAAATGCAAATGATAAACGAATAACAAATTTTGCTATGATTGCAAAATGTGTTCTTCATTTGTTGTTCTGCTCTTTCTTACAATAACATATAAATAACAAATTTTACTATTATAATAAAATTTGTTGTTGGGATGCTATTTTATGGTATTTATGGAATAACATAAGAATAACTAAATTTGATATAACAGCAAAATTTGTTATTATTATGTTATTTGTTTGTTATTCACCTCTACCCGGGATACCGCAGCATTAGGACTGACCTTGAAAAAATGTCGCAACGATAGGCAACAGCGTCCTAATATTGCGGTAGTTTGTTAAACATAAGCTTAGTACAATTGACGTAATATTTGCAAATCTATAGTTAACGAGCAACCTATTCGACTACTGCAATGTGGAAAAGACCAACAGGTAATTTTTAAAGAATTTTTTAGATCAATTTTGTTTTGACGCGGTGCTTAACTTCTCCATAATAGGTCGTTTTACCCTATAATGAAAATAAGAATTATAAGGGTATCGGAGGATCTAGACTAAAGATTGTGGGTAAATTAGTTACTAATGGAAAAATTTAAAATTTGTTTTTTCAGAATTGAATTTTTTGGTAATTCCTGATTCGGTTATATCCGAGTTCAGTGCGAGTCTTGTTTCGAACGGCACAACTATCGCGCGATTTGCTGAAATATTGTGTTCTGCATTGCGCGGCCGTCAGTGCCTTTTTTCGTGTTTCTGCTCAGTAAGCAGAAAGTTGGCGCGGCCGAGTGAGTAAACAATTGGTGCGTGATCGAACGTGTTTCAGGTAGGATTTAGAACATTCGTAAAATACGAGTTTTTGGTGCTCATCTTAATGTTTTGTATATAATGCGAAACATTTGTAAAATCTAGGTTATTTTGTCCTCCTTTGGACGGTTCGTAAGTAAATTAATGAATATATTTTAATATTTTTTCAGCCTATACTGTTTTTGACAAACGCTCTATATTGTCGAATAGAGCTCCCTATTATTCCTATTATTCACCCACTAACACAAATTTTCCTTCCCGAGACATCTATGAAGGTAGTACGGGTTCCCTGCATCTTCACTAGTAGATGTTGAACTAACATTCCTTCCCTTCCTTCCGTGATTGTAAGGACGTGGCCAGGTATACAACTGCTACTGTATAGGAAAAGGTACTAATCCCAAGTACCAATTTGCGACAATATACAGTAGATTGCTCAATTGAACATTGAATAGCCACCCACGATTTGTACAATCACATATGCTATGCTATGCTATTCCTGATTCGGTTATATCCAGTATTTTGCGCTCGATAATAGCGGCCTGGTGAGTGCCTTTTTGACATTCAGGAGGTAGACAATATTTACATATTTCAATCAATGCAGCAGCCGGGTGGCATCCCTATCTCACACAATAGGTTTGTTTTGCAGCCAACATTGCGCGACCGTATCCCACTGACAGTTCTGTATCCTAATGAGAATCAAATGTGATGTTTGTAAACAAAACAAATACTATCATGAATTTTACACTGAGATGTTGGCTACAAAAACATGGCGTCGTGCCACGGACCTGCAATGCAGGCCTTGTCTCATTGAAAAACATTGGCACTCACCCGGTATCAACAAACAAACGAAATGTCAAATATTTCCTTCACGTTACACATGAATGACTTTCATCATGCTTTTTTGTAATGATTTTATTTGTTAAATATCTTGGCTGTGCATATGCACAGCATATGTTTCGAAATGGACAAATTGATATGAAATTTGCGAAAAAGAATCCACGTGTCTTGGAGGGACTCGAACCCTCAACCTCCTACTCTCTAGATAGGCGTGATAACCCCTACACAACAAGACCACTTAAAGGTCACGTTTGCAGAAAAGCTATCAGAATCCGAGTACCAAGACACGTGGATTCTTTTTCGCAAATTTCATATCAATTTGTCCATTTCGAAACATATGCTGTGTATATGCACAGCCAAGATATTTAACAAAAAAATGGTTTTCGTACGGCCGAGTTGCCGAATAATGTGCAATTAATTGTAATCAAGTGTCGGTCTTTCTCCGTTTTTTCCATGCAGCTGAAGTGCAGGTGAACGGTCATAGTGGCCCGCGTATCCGGAGGTTGCCATTCCGTAGTCATTTACGTGCCTCTGAATGGTGTATCTAGCTACGTTGGTCCATCAAACGGAGCCTCAGGAGGTCCATAATCTGAAACGCCTCCAGGGTCGTAATCATATGCACTCCGAAATTATCAAACCTGCTGTCGCGAGCCCCGGCTGAACGTGTTTATCAAACCCTTCCTAACATTGATGCGGCCATCATTGGGATCGCAAATAGACGCCATCACAGGGAACCTTTGTTCTTCCCATTTGCGGTCTACAGGCCCTGACGCTTACAAAGCCCCGCGGCTAGTAACATAAACCGGCGCCTGAGATTTACCGATAGAGCCCTCCGCCCTAAGGCATTATTTGATGACCATCGATACGGAATCATATCTAAACTACCTTCCTCGCCGTTGATTCACTCCAGTAAATCAGGAAGTTTCGGGATTCTGCTCAAGTAGGTTTATAAAGCAGAAACATGCTTGTAAATTTGCGGTTATGCTAGAAAATAAATTAAATTATTACCAAAAATCCATAAGAGAATTACCAATTACTTGAATAATGCAATGGAACATATTTGACATATATTTGTTGATAACAAATGAGTGCCAGTGTTTTGCAATGAATCAAGGCCTACATTGATTAAAATATGTAAATATTTTCTACCTCTTGAATGTCAAAGAGGCACTCATTCGGCCGCCATTCTTCTTCTTCTTCTTCTTCTTCTTCTTCTTCTTCTTCTTCTTCTTCTTCTTCTTCTTATTGGCATTACATCCCCACACTGGGACAGAGCCGCCTCGCAGCTTAGTGTTCATTAAGCACTTCAACAGTTATTAACTGCGAGGTTTCTAAGCCAAGTTACCATTTTTGCATTCGTATATCATGAGGCTAACACGATGATACTTTTATGCCCAGGGAAGTCGAGACAATTTCCAATCCGAAAATTGCCTAGACCGGCACCGGGAATCGAACCCAGCGACCCTCAGCATGGTCTTGCTTTGTAGTCGCGCGTCTTACCGCACGGCTAAGGAGGGCCGCCATTATCGAGCGCAAAATACTAATATTATGATGTTATAATTGGACGCGATTTGATTTTGGATAAGGGCATGAAGACTATTATTGAAAATAGCAAAATTCGTTTATTTAGATTTCCAATTATTAAAAGCGATAAAAATGGAGATGATAACAAGGTAAAAAATAATATTGTTTGCAATTTTGAAACAATTGAAAATGTCGGTAACATTGGTAGAGATCATTTGACCACTTTACACTACATTCTAAAAAAATATTATTTTGAGTTTGAACGACCTATCTGTCCTTTAGTAAATTTTGAAATGAAATTTTTTCTGAAAACTGGTACACCATTTCACTTTAGACCACGGCGACTTTTTCAAATTGATAAAATAAAGGTTAACAAAAAAGTTGATGAATTGCTTAAATTGGAAATCATCAAAGAAAGTGATTCACCTTTTGCTAGTCCCATTGTAGTAATTCCTAAGAATGGCGATGATATAAGACTGTATAGATTATCGAAAATTAAATAAGGATGCTTTCCGCGACAACTATCCTTTACCGTTTACCAAAGAGCAAGAGAGCTCTTGGCCCCTTCACTGGCTTAATAACCGGACACTGCCCGATCAGATATCACTTTAAAAATATTGGCCAGATTCAGAATGATATCTGTCGTTTCTGTAACATGGAAC
This sequence comes from Armigeres subalbatus, assembly GCF_024139115.2. Taxonomy (NCBI): domain Eukaryota; kingdom Metazoa; phylum Arthropoda; class Insecta; order Diptera; family Culicidae; genus Armigeres; species Armigeres subalbatus. The sequence goes on from NW_026942416.1 coordinate 9,008, forward strand.
GTGAAACCTCGGAACATCTGCTTTGCAGTTGTGATGCATTGTACAAGAGTAGATCTAAATTTCTAAATAGTGGCTTTATACAACCAGGAGATATTTGGACTGCAAATCCTGGAAAGGTAGTGGGTTTTTTTAACTCAATTATACCGGACTGGGAAAATACGCGTCTTAGGTTGTTTACTTGACAAATGGTGATCAACCTAGAAGATGCGAATAGTTAATAGTAATCATGGGTATACCACAAAAGTTCAACTCAATGGACGCAGTGGTTCTATGCCCCAACAAAAAAAAATCTTTTACCGTTAATAGAAGACATTTTTGATAAACTAAAAGAAAACTCTATTTACACTACTTTAGATCTGAAATCAGGCTTTCATCAAATTAAACTTTCTCCTGAATGCACAAAGTACACATCTTTTGTTACTCCTTCAGGACAATATGAATATTTGCGTGTCCGATTTGGGTTATCCAACGCTCCCACTGTTTTTCAAAGGTTTGTTAACAAAATTTTCAAAACTCTTATTGATGGAAAAATAGTGGTTTATATTGATGATATTTTAATTGCTTCTGATTCATTCGAAGAACATTTTGAAATATTGTCAAAAGTTTTTAAAATTTTAAGTGAGAATTTGTTGAAGTTAAATCTTAATAAAATTTATTAAGATTATTTATTATTCATTAATTTATAAATAAATATTATTATTTAGATTTTGCCTAAACGAAATTGATCATTTTGGTTATACTATAAATGAATATGGAAGACGACCAAGCAAATCTCACATTGAATCAATATCAAAATTTCCAATTCCCAAGAATGCTAAAGAAGCCCAAAGATTTTTGGGTTTGACAAGCTATTTTAGGAAATTCATTCAAAACTTTGTATCAATCGTTAGACCACTGTATAATTTATTGAAAAAAAATGTTGAATTTGCTTTTAATGAACCCGAAATTTATGCTTTTGAAACATTGAGAGATAAATTGATTTCAGCTCCTATTTTAGCCATTTATGATCCAAATGCTGAAACGCAATTACATTGTGACGCAAGCTCATATGGTTTTGGAGCTATGTTAATGCAAAAACAAAGAAATGGGAACTTTCACCCTGTTGGTTTCTTCAGTAAGAAAACAGATGATTACGAAAATAAATTACACAGTTTTGAGTTGGAAACACTTGCTGTTGTTAATTCAATTAAGCGATTTCGTGTTTACTTATCTGGAATAAAATTCAAAATTTTTACTGATTGTAATGCTTTGGCTCAAACATTAGCTAAAAAAGAAATTAATCCTAAAATAAGTCGATGGGCCATGTTCTTAGAAAACTATTGCTTCAATTTAGAATACAGAGATGGAAGTAAAATGCGACATGTAGATGCATTGAGTAGAATATCAATGAGTGATGCTGAAAAGGATTTGAATGAACAATTGTGCATTGCAACTCAAGATCATAATATTTGCTTATTGGATACCGAGGATAATGAAAAGAACATTATTCTAGCACAAGAACAAGGTGATAAAATTAGACACATAAAAATTCATTTAGAAACTCATAGTTTTCCTCATTTTGAGCTTAAAAATGGAATATTGTTTAAAAAAAACAATAGTAATCTTTTATTAGTAGTTACTAAAATAATAATCGACAACATAGTTCGGATTTTCCATGACAAGTTAGGTCACATCGGAATAGAAAAAAAACTATTATTGAAATAAAAAATTTTTATCGGTTTTCTAGCATGAGAAAAATAGCTAAAAAGTATATGAACAACAGTTTGACTTGCATATTTTATAGCCCTGCAAACACAAAAAAGAAGGATTTCTCAAAAATATAGATAAAGGTGAAACACCATTTCATACGATTCACATGGACCATTACGGGCCAATACAATTACCTTCATCAAATAATTTTAAATTTATTTTGGTAGTTATTGATGCATTTACTAAGTGCACTGATGAAGTAATAGAAAATGTATCACTATATATGAATTATTATAGCAAACCGTGCAGAATCATTACTGATACAGGCAGTAGTTTCACATCCGCTAAATTCATTTTTTTTTTATTTGGATCGGTATATTGAACATATCAAAAAAAGCGTCGTATACCCCTGAGGCCAATGGCCAAGCAGAGAGAACTAATAGAACGCTCACTCCAATGTTGGCAAAATTGATTGAAGATACAGGTCTAAAATGGGATAACCTTTTACAAAATGTAGAATTTATTTATAATAATACATATAATAGAGCAATTAAAAATTTTCCGAGTGTTTTATTATTTGGTACGCATCAGAACAATTTACACGTTGAACATCATAGTAATTTAGAGACATTAGTTAAAAATAGTCAAGATGCATTACAAATACATATCGAATATCGCTGACATTCGGAAAAAAGAAAAAGAAAATATTTTAAAACTTCAGACTTTGAATAAAGAAATGGTGGATAAAAAACGTAGAGCCGTACAGAATTATAAAGAAGGTGATCTTATTGTTCTTAAAATGAATGATAACACTAAACTATCAAAAAAGTTCAAAGGTCCTTATTCATTTCATTTATTTAGTTAACATCTAAACAGATAACACTGAATCAACAATTTGACGCCACAATGCACGGTTCGAGGCCGCATCTCTCCATCCTCGGATACGCCCCACGCTCGCCAAGTCGTTCTGCACCTGGTCTGCCCATCTCGCTCGCTGCGCTCCACGCCGTCTCGTACCTGCCGGATCGGAAGCGAACACCATCTTTGCAGGGTTGCTGTCCGGCATTCTTGCAACATGTCCTGCCCATCGTACCCTTCCGGCTTTAGCTACCTTCTGGATACTGGGTTCGCCGTAGAGTTGGGCGAGCTCATGGTTCATTCTTCGCCGCCACACACCGTCTTCTTGCACACCGCCAAAGATGGTCCTAAGCACCCGTCTCTCGAATACTCCGAGTGCTTACAAGTCCTCCTCGAGCATTGTCCATGTTTCATGTCCGTAGAGGACAACCGGAAAGGTCCTTATAGTATTAGGAAAAAGTTGCCAAATGATCGATATCTTGTTACTGACATTGAAGGTTTTCAAGTATCAAACATACCATTCAGTTCTGTTTGTTCGCCAAATAATATGAGGAAATGGTTATCAGATTCTAATTTAATTTCTGATTATAATATCGATGAGGACATCGACGAATCAGGATGACCGAATTATAGTAGTATATTTATGTTGTTACTAAGTTATTCCCAATCTTGTAGACTTTGACAAATGGACTAACCGAGGACATTCTCCAATAAACGTTCAAATAGAGAACACGTTTTATGTCTTACTAAAGGTTAATAACTACCCAAGTAACATTTTAAGATTTATCATGCTCTATAAGAGGTTTTCATGACCAGTTGCTAATAAAACTAATAACTCCACCAAAACCTCTTCATAACATCATTAAGATAGCCTTCCGGCTAAATGGACCAATCTAGAAGAAGTTATTAAAACCGTATTAAGACTTAAGAGTAGTAATGAAACTGCAATAAAACATTGTATTGAATTTGTTAATACTCTATAAGAGGTTGTCGTGACCATCATAAGAGTAACAATAAAACTGTTTCAATTTCATATTATGGATTATATTTATTGTCATTTATTTTTATTTTCTCTAGATAACAATGTCCCCTATGTAAAGCTGATGTGTGGAAAATAATGCTTCTGATTTTACTTGTAATGGTTGATATTGAAAATGAAGTATTATTTAAGTAATTCACACAACCAAATTTATTGTGAATATTGAGTTTGTTGAAGCTTAAAATCAACGCGCCTCGAAATAATCGAATAATCACATGAAAATAAAAAATTAAATAATTTTCCAAACTGTTCAAAATATTTCAATTTCAAATAGTATGAAATTAAGTAACCGTGCTTTTATCAAAAAACCTCAGAAATAATTTGATTCCACTAAACTGCCCATGATCGCATATTTGTAACATTTGCATTTTGGTTGATTTTTTAAATCGTTTGTCAATCCTCCCCACAAACTCAATCATTTCCAGCTTACCACAGATAAGCAAGATAGTAAAGCCTATTTTTCTGTTGTGGGATTTGATACAGTAAACTGAGCTTTCTGAACGATTCACAGGCTTTTTACAAAATGAGCAAAAATGCGAGTGTTACAAATATGCGATCATGGGCAGTAAAGAATAGCCTATTTGATCGTAATTGATGTATTTTATCAATCACGGCTATGACGTTGATCATTGATTTCAACATGGCGACATTCCTTTTTAAAAAAACAAAAAAATTAAATATTCTACGTTTTGGACAGTGCCACATTTTTTTGGCCCCCAAATGTACACATTTTGGACACCCCCAATTTAGTCTCTTCAAAGTCGAATTTCTAATTCACCCTGGTCAATTGAGCCGAGGCAAAGTCTTATCTTACGATTGGCATGCATCAATGAGAAAATTTCTGCGTTTTAAATTCACTATTTCGACAAAAACTTATTGTGGGCGTTCTGAGATTTTCAGTGATGTAAACTTTTAACCGTAACGCATTATAACGCTCGCCTTCTTAAACAAAATAATTTCCTCGAAATTTCATCTAAATATCACTATTTTCGCATGGGAAACCAGTGGAACAGATGCTGAACAATATTATTTTCCATAAGCCCCATTGGAAATTAGCAGCGGCATTGTTTTTAGTTCAGAAATCAAGAAAATGTCGCCGGGAGGGTCTAAAATGTGTAGAGGTCTAAATCAAGTTGGTTACCCTACTTCATGACCGTTTTAAACTTGTTATAAAACTGTGTCATGGTTATACATCCTTACAACAGATGGCCTTCGGTTGGATAACACGCAGCCTAGTGGTTGAGGCGGAAAGCACTTTTTCATCCTATGGGCAACGATGCCGAATCTGCGGAAATTAAAGCTCTCGGCAGATTTGCGGATTCGTATAAGAATTCTACGAATGCTAGTAATTTCCTGAAGTTAGTGAACCTACAAATATATAGAATATTACCCATTCGTATTTTTGGTGTAATTTGTAGGAATCAAATGTGTGTGTTTTTGTTACAAGGGCAAATTCTTTAACCAGGAGGACATGGCATGAGGAAAAATGCAAAAAAAAATTTCATCCTTCACGTTTTTAGAAACCAGAAACTCGAAATCATCGTGAATTAAAATGATTCTTCATCGCATCGGCTTTTCATGAAAAGCCGCAATCCAATTAAGTGCATATATTTAACAGCATTTCATGTGCCTCATTTCCCAAATCAAAATTAAAACTAACATTAGAGTTACAGTTCGATAATTTTCAAATAACCGTGCTCATAGAACATAATTACTATTACCAGAAATCGAATTGTTTTTGCAAACCTTTATTGGTATTATTGGATAACACCGGAAATTCTTATGACCAGGAGATTTTTTTTCAAGTTTTTTTTTTCTAATTTGGGAAATGAGATGCATCTTAAGTTTATCAGAAACACATGGCACTAACATTACGTCGGTAAAAATATGCTAACCTCATTATGCGTCTTATTGCGTGATTCACGTATAAGTTATACAGCAACACTGCATTCCAAATTCAACATGGCGAATAGATCCAGTCACGTTGAGTAGTTTCAAAGCAGTGGCCCAAACTGTTTTTCGACGCATAAGAAAGCAATAATAAAACTATTTTTAAAACTTCAAAGTGAACAAAAAGTTTAGTTTTAAAACATGGTTTATAAGACTTTTATGGATATCTCAAGAGTGATATGAAACCTTTGTTCGTTAGCTTTGTTTATGACCACCATAAAACAATAGACTTTAATTATTCCCACAATAAAACCATATTAAAATTCATATAAAACCCAACGGTCACAGGATTGTTACTTGGGACCGACCATACATATTGCATCTGCTTTTTCGTTTTTAGAATACAAGTTTTAGCTGCCAATCGATTTAATATAACTTTGCTCAGTTCCGGATTCAAAAGTACGGTGGATTCTTATCGATGAATACTCATTTAATGAGGTAGACTCAGAATGTTCGCTGTATGTACCGGTAGCCCACAGGACTTGCTACGTACACTCCAATTGCAAATTTCTTCGATGCAGGAATACAATGACGGTTATGTAGCGCTGGATCAGCATGTACAAGGTTGGCAATGTTGGCATCTTCCATGTTCTGTTTTTGAATTTTCTTCAGTTAATACCGCATTTTGTTGAAAGCTTTTCTTCGGGCCATAGCTGACTTTTTTCTCCATTCACTCTTCCTTTTCACGTTCGGCAGACATCTATAAAGATCCTCTACATAGTTCTTCAGGGTGATCCCTTTTGCCTTTTCTTTCGCGTAGAGAGATTCATAAACTACATCCTCACTTCTGGCGGAAACGTTGTCATTTTTCGGTACAGGTCAACTGGTAATACCTTTGAATTAATTGATGGGATCCTGGATTGTCGTCTTCTAATAAAAACTATAATTACCAAAACCAATATTTTATACATTCAATCGGAGTACCTGCCGTTGGACACATGGTTTTATTTGAGAAACCAGGCCATTCGAATTCACTAAGTATGAACATTTCGTATGCTGCATTTTTTTAGGGGTTCTGAAGATATTCGATATCCTCATAATGCTCATCTGTAGAATACGATTCTTCTAAATACTCTACATTTTGATACTCGATGTCATCTTTATTGTCGATAGGATTCAGTTCGGTGTCACGACCGTCATTTTTCCTGGTAGCATTCCAGTTATCAGAAAATCATTTGTTTTCCATATATTTATGATTTATTTATTTTCTATCAGGCTAAATAATACTAACCCTCTCGATGGTAACTCACAATTTAGGAAATACCTATTTTCAAAATGTTCTGAACAAACCTGCAACTTATTTATGGCTTCTAGACCTCCCTCCACTTAAGTTTTCTTAAGTTCAATAGAGTTACAGCTTACTACCCATCTTGAACATCTATGAGAATATGAATATATCGATATTAAGGACACTCCTCACGGAATCCAAGTTTCAAAATGCTCACGTTTTCGGGGGCACACCACTCGATACGGAAGCAACGCACTTTGAAACTTGGATTCCGTGAGGAGTGTTCTTAATATCTAAATTTGGAGGGGCGACTGTATTAGGGTCTTGCCGATATTTCTCACCAACACCAACGCACGGTTCGTGGTTGCAAACAATCCCATTTTATTTTGCCGTGACAGCTGCTCGTGGTTGCTAACAAACTGAGTAAAAGTGTGAGTGAAATGTGCATGTGCGTACACGCTCGCAGAAAGCCTAATGTACCTATCTATCCCACGAGTGAACCGGTAGAACGATCTGCCTTCATTTTTGGTCTCGCTGTACGGACAGAAATAAACTTCACATTTACGCCCCATGTTTGTTTTATTTTACAAGTTTTAAATCGCAATGGCCAAAAATCTCGAAATAAAAATGGAAAAGATATGATTCAAAACCATTTCAAGGGGTAGTCAGCACAAAACGTAAGAATTCTTCAAAAGTAACGAAATTACAATGTCTTTGACAACGTTTTTCGGGAGAATTTTTGCTACAACTTTTATGAAAAATCAAACCTTATATGTTCGTGAAGTGGAAAAATTAATTTTTTATCTCACTTTTAGGGGAATTGATCAGTAAGCTGAATACCTCCACAGAAGCGCATTAACTTACTGATAAAATGTCTCTAAGACACCATTACTGTGCGGCGTCAAATTCCATTTAGCAGAACAAGTTCCTATTCTAACTAGCTGCATCATAAATTCTCAAGTGAGCACACACGATAACGGAGCAGAATTGTAAAATAATGTTTCTAACTTTGGGTTTCAAGAACATGCCGGAAATGGGACCCTGCCGGGAATATCATAACCCTACACTTTGTGATATCAAAAGTATGTGGAGGCGCATGGTATATCATAGGTTAGTGTCGCAAGAACGATTCACCAGGCAATACCGTTAGGTGATTCATCAAAATGAGAAAAAAATATCAGTTTTCTATATCTTCCTGATCATTATTTCAACACTTTTCGTGCCAAACTACACCATTTCACCATTTTTGTTACGTCTGTCTCAATCACAACTAACATGAGGGAGCACAAAAAAAAGTTTTTATCCACCGCCTGATTCATATTGAAAACCATCTCAATCGTCTCAACCTTGACCCAGCATGGCCCAACAGGAAGTGATAACATCTTCATCGATCATCTTCAATTTCCTGATTCCATTTCATATAGCGTGGTAGTTACCTACAATTAGTGCAAGCTGCAACCAGAAACAACTTTATCAGAACAGAAAAGACAAACGATTTGAACGGCCTCGAGCACGACGAACCCGACGACGACCCGTCGAAGCGAAACAATCGCGTTGTCAATGCATCTCTTGCGTTCCGCGTGATTTTTGGTTTAGTCAGTGCATGAAGACTGGGTTGAGAGAACAGGTTCATTATTTATCGTAAATCATTTCACAATGTCGGGGCTCGTCGTCTGAAATGCACTACTGAAGTAAAATTGAACCACTTCAATTCAATTACTATGTTTATTTGTTTTCTCCTTTGCCTTCATACTTTTTACTTCTCAGGCAAAATATGTCTGAGGAATATTTGCATAGCATGTGTTTGCATTCTATGTTTAAAGACAATTTTTATTGTACATATTCCACCATTTCCTCATATTGAGATTTCACCAGCACGCCGGATAAGAGCACTGGATGACCTTGATTGAATGCTGGCTGCATATTCGACACGAGAGGCAAACAGCAACTTGTTTCTGAGATTGTGGAACGAGCAGGAGTACGGCAAGGCGATCTGAAAAGGAAAGGTAGTCAATCCGTTGAACCACCGTCCCCACATTCAGTTCTATGATGTAGAATGTAGTTCTTTTTTCTTATGAAACAAGCATGCGCAAAAAAAATCAATTCTGGTTTTTCATCATTGATAAATGGAATGGGATTAAATTTGTCCATTCGTTTGGGATACTTTTTTGGTTTACATATTTTATTTGGCCACCTATAATACACAATCGGGCTAACTCGGAGAGCAACTGTCAACGGAATTCAAGTTTCCAAAAACATATAGAGCTGTTTGGCATAGATGGATGAAGAAAAAAAAATGCTAATGGTTTTCCAACGCAGGTATAAAATGAAACTGAAATAATGTTTGAGTTCCATATATCAAGACAAAATTTTCAAAACGACTTATCTGCTTTTGTAAACAAAGATACAACCGACGATTTGACGTATCTGATAGCTCTCCCACGCAAACCAACACCATCAATAGGTAGGTGAAGGATTCCGCTACCTGTTGATGGTGTTGGTTTGCGTGGGAGATCTATCAGATTCGTCAAATCGTCGTTTGATTCTTTGTTTACAAAAGCAGATAAGTCGTTTTGAAAATTTTGTCTTGATATGCGGTTTTGCATATCAATAATGAAATTATGTGTGCAGAAATGAATGAAATCTGTCGGATTTGTTAGATATCTTTTTATTTAAGTTTATTGTGTCTGAGTATTCTCGCCATAGAATCAAATCATTCATGGGATCTACTAAAAACTATTTCAACTAAAAAGTAAATTCAGTAGCGGGCACGACCCTGATCAAATTGCTCACCAGAGCGAACACTGCATCCAACAGCGCTGAACCTATTGATGGCCGTTTCCTTCTCAGCCGACAAATCAAGTCAGCGCACGACAATCTCTTCCTGAAAGTGGATCGGCTATCAACAGACAAGGGTGGGGCAAATTCAACGTTTAAACGCCGCCATAAAAATAATGAGTCAATGGTGGTCTGAAAATTGTAACACGAAGATTCAGATGTTGCATCGAGGGTCAATTTTTCATCCATTAAAATGTCGCACCCTACCAGGTGAACCAGCTACTTGCTGCTGCCCACATCACCTCCATCAGTTTTCCATCTCTGCATCTATGTTCAGATTACCGACTGTATGGGTATGGTACTTGAATGAACGAATGAAAACGAGCGGACAAGCAAAGGTTTAATAAAAAGGCACTTGTTGTGTTACATATATCGAGCAGTGGCAGTCTAATAATTTCGATTACACGAACCCCAGCCTAGCCTTCCTCCGGTTAATGCTACACGAGATACTGAGTGGAATGGGGGGAGGGCGAGTGCAGTGGATAGTTAGCCATTGCTTACAGGGAAGGAATCGGTGAAAATTTTGCGTACGAGTTTTGAAAGTTGTTGCAACTTGTTTGAGATCAACTCACTACTCCCCGGGTGGAGGGAATATATGAGTGTGTGTGTGTTTGAATGCATTTGGAGTTCGATGCATTCGGGTAAGCAAATGGGCAACATCGTAGCGCACAATGCCCTAAAATAATGGATTTAATATTACCTAAGCGAAATTTCACGACGTCGATGATGATGGCACTGCACTCGGTGCTGCATTGCAACTAATGTGGTAAGGAATTTGTTGGATGGTAATGAGGTTCAACATTAATTTGATGTGATGCAATTCTGGCGCAATAATTCTCAGTGCTGCAGACTTGAAAAATGATTCATGCGATCCAAATGATCAAAAGTAGCCATAAGCAACTAATTCGTGTCCATTTTGTGAATCAAATAATTTGATACATTCGAAAACTGATTGGTAATAGAGATTACAATGTGTAAAATTGGTAAAATTACTTCAAAGCTTGTTCATTTTTCTTTTCGTCAACACACTTTATTTAATTAAGAAAATTGAGTGAGTCGAAATAGTTTTTATGCGTTTAAGCAAAACGAAATTAATTCGATGACATAACAAATGACTCATGTAAAAACCGACTCTGAATTTGGGTTGCTATAAACCTAGATATGAAATGACATGAAACGAGAAAGTTCAGTCATGTTTCAATACTTAGAGGCACGCGTTTTTGTCTGAAGTTTACTCCGTGATTTATAAGCCCCTGAAGAGTGACCTATCGTTGCGTTCTCAAAGCGGTTTTGTCGTATTATGATTCACAATTATTTCTTTGAACTGATCTGCGTGATCGGATGGATTAACCTTCGTCGCGACGAAGCGAAATGAATGTCAATTGATCAACTAGTCATGGCTGATCTATAACTAACCGGCAAAAACGTTTCAATGGGACTATAAATCAGCATCACCGTGCACTTTAGAGATGACGAAAATATAAGAGCGACAAAATCAGTTATACATAAAATCAGAACGCAGATAGCGTTATGTGTGAAAAAACCATAAAATAGTTTCAAAAATCGTCGATGTGATTAATATATTAATATATTAATATAAATATGAACCATCATCCTATTTTAAATAATCTTTTCAATCAGTTTGCTTATTGAAGAAAGCAAACTGATTGGGCGATAACTAGAAGCCTCAGCTGGATTTTTGTCCGGCTTCAAAATTGGAACAACTTTGGCGTTTTTTTTTTTTATTTATCTGGGAAGTATGCCAATTGAAAACAATTGTTAAATAAATTATCCAAAAAGGATAAAGAGCTCTCAAGGGGTTTTTCGATAATTATATAGAAAAGACCATCATCACGCGGGGCTTTTTAAATTTTCTAGTAATAGATCTCTCTCTTCATCAAAATTACTTACCAACAAAAGTTCAAAAACATTCTCTTGGTTGAGAATGTCTTCGAAGCTCGGTGTAACCTGATCCTCAATAAGACTAGTGAGACCTATAGACCAAACTGCTGAGCAAGTTTTTGAGCCTTTTCGCCATTTGTTAATAAAATTTTAGTTCCCTCTTAAAGCGCTGGAATTGGCTTTAGAGTTTTTTTTAAAAGAATTTTCGTTAATTTCCAAAAGGGTTTCGAAGTGGGATCCAACTACAAGACATTATTTTCAAATATTTCATTTTCCTAATCACGCCAAATAACTTTCAACGCGGGATTGCGAGTTCTTTGGTATTGCCTTCGCTTCACATTTTTAAGACGAACCAGTAGCTGAAGATCTATAATAATGGAGTGGAATTTAATTTCACATTTAGGAATTGCAATGCCTCTGGCTTCGACAATTAAATTTGTCAAAGATACGAGCGCATTGTCAATATCATTTTTGGACAAAAACATCAAAATTCCTATCGATATACGTTTTATATAAATCCCAATCAGCTCTATGATAATTAAAAGTAGAGCTTATTGGATTATAAATAACTTCTTGTGAGATTTCAAACGTCACAGGAAGGTGATCAGAGGCAAAGTCAGCATGAGTTACCAATTGGCCACACAGCTGACTTGAATCCGTTAAAACCAAATCAATTGTCGAAGGATTTCGACTGGGAGAAAAACAAGTTGGTCCATTGGGATATTGAATAGTATAATATCCCGCAGAACAATCTTCAAATAAAATTTAACCATTGAAATTGCTTTGAGCATTATTCTATGAACGGTGTTTGGCATTGAAGTCGCCAATTATGAAAAAAAATGGATTTGTTGCGAATCAGAATTTGAAGATCAGCTCTCAGCAAATTCCTTTGCACTGGAAAGGCAAGTAGCCAGCAATAATAGTCCAAACAGAAACTTCCAATAAAATAATTTTGATCTCCTTTGATGAAGAGTCCAGGTTTTAAATAAGTTTCAGTTATAATGGCAATGTGCACATTATGAAGTGTTAGGAAGTTGAATAATTCATCTTCCTTATTCTTTGAAGAGCTTCCTTATTCTATTCCAAAAAAATATTTGGATCCATTAAAACGAAGTCCAATAACATTTTTTTTAGTAAATTTGATACCAACCTGAATAGTAAAGCCTGAATAGTTTGCCGTTTGATTATTCCTCCTAGATTTAATTTGGACTATTTTATTGTAAAAACGGGCTTGGTGGTCATATGGCTACTGATTCTGCCTCATACGCAGGAAGTCGTTGGTTCAATCCCAGGTCCGTTCCATTCTCCTACCTCGTATCTTTCTCTATATTTCTCATGTTATACCAATCGCTAGAACTGGAAATGGACTCCCATACAGTTTTCATTTCTATCCTAAACCTTCAATTTGACTATTCTAGCAGTAGCTGCTAGCAGTGATTCGCACAGTACATTTTTGTTGCTATTATCATGTCACATTGTTTGTACCGGACAGAATGTTGCACAATATTCTCTTGTGACAATTACAGTGTTGTAGACACATGCCATTCATGGGAATGAATGTATCACCCGCGAGTCGTTTGTATCATGTGACAATATTTGTGCCGCCTGTGAATGTATCGCTATCTATTATGATGGTAGTGCAAAATGAATGTTCTGAGCAGTCATAAGAGCTATTATGCTCATATAAAATAGTAGTTTGTGCAACAAGTTGCAAAAAGATGATTTTTTCAGCACGAGTTGTACGTTTATCCAACGAGACTTGCCGAGTTGGATAAATACTACGAGTGCTGAAAAATCGAGTTTTGCAACGAGTTGCACACGCTATTTTTTGCAATGACGAAAAATGAACTTTAATTTGATAAATTTGTACCAAAAATCTACAGTCTAATTTTCTACACATGATCATTCTTGCCGATAAATTATATTGCTGCAAAGAACAATCAGATTCCATGTTACCACATTGCATAGTTTGATAAGCCGTGAAGCGATAGATGTACTTGCCTTTGCAATTTTTGATGTCATGTCCATCAAACTATTTCAATTATTGCGCGACGCAGAGAATACACTATTTGAACACTTACCCAAGCTCATTCAGCAAAATATAGTCATGTAACTACTGTTCTGATGTTGGTTTTTCATTATAGCACCAAAATGAGTGCTGTAATGAATATTATGCAACCCATTTGAGTTGCATAATGTTCACTAAAGCACCCATTTCGTTGGTATGGAAAAGTAGGCCGTTTTATCACTCAAAGACGAACTGTAAACCAGGTATTATGATCAGGAATTGCAAAAAAGTAAATTAGTAAACTATTTGTTTCGTTTGGCTGCTTTGGGGCTGCACACTTAGTACGTAAAGGCTTATGGCGGGTGGGGTAAGAACAAAAAATAATTTATAATGAAACAATTTTACATGGGGTAGGAGGTTCAAACTTACGTACTGAGTATATCGTCATTTTATATCCCGAGTAAGATTTCTCAAAACAATAAATCGTCAAAAGATGAGACACTATATTTAATATATTTAAGAGCTATTGCTTCTCTGAAAAAAGAACGTTTTTACAGGTTTCAAAAATATTTAAATAATTTAATATTTCAACTATTCGAGCCAGATTTATTTTTAATCTGTTTTGATTATCTAATCTTATTAAAAAATGATATTTCAAGCTATATTTCAAAAAAGCACTCAAAACCAATATAATAACGAAAATATTAGGCTCGTACCTACAATTGTGTAATAAGTTATTTTATTATCTTTGTTCAAAACTGTTGAAAACTCAGGTTGGGGAAACTGGGGTAATATGCATCTTCGGAACAGAACGATCCTATTGCATTTTTGAATACATTTTCAGCAGTTTTTCCAGAGTATTTACTACAGCGCATGTAGTTTGGATCTCAAACTACCGATCCAGTAGTAAACATTAATGAAAATATTCCTGGAACATCGTTGAATATGCCAAAGGTCGTTTTGCCCCGGGGGTGCATATTACCCCAGTTACCCCTAATTCCAATTCCAGCGGTGATGATGCCTTTCTCCAAACAATCGATACATTCCAATTATAATTGCCTACCTTAAGGCGTTTACCGACGCTTGCTTTATACATTTTATTTATACATTTTATACAATTTTCATAATATTGTAATTATTGCTTATTTCGGGTGATTAATGCCCGGAAAATTAACTTTGATTAAACTTATAAATCCCACAATCCGCGTAAAAAATGCACAAAAAGCGAGCTTAGCGTATAATTATCTACATTATTTTCATATATTTAGCTCCATTGGTGATGCATTCATCACCTTCAAAATTATATTCCATTCGTTTCATTTGTGACACATATCATGTCGCATAGAAAAATGTCACGGTAGCACATGACATTTATTTCTGTCATGCTACAATAATTTGTGTTACATGACCATCACACATGCAACACGTGACCATCAACAGATTTACAGTTCATGACAGTACATTTTAATGCACTGGCTGCTAGAATTGGAAATGGACTAAAAAGCTCGTTTCCTACATCCAATTAGAAATTCAATCTGTTGCTTTCTTTTGTCTTTAACATTGGCAGCCCTTTAACCAAGACGAACCTCTGCCTCTCGAACCTAACCCAAAAATTTTAATATATTCCGTATAAACTCGTGGCAAGTCCAGAGGTATATTCGGCTTGCAGTGGGCGAGTGATTACATCATCATTTCCTCCCCCTTTCCTACATTGACTTGCATTCTGACGTGCCAGGCGCCAGTATGACCTAACAAATGAGATCACCAGTACTTGTACATTGAAGATGTGTGCTAGTCCCAAGCAAACATCTGTTGGTTTTCTGTGCAAGAACAGCTGATCTGGTTATAATGGAGTAGCAACTACGGGCAGTCAATCATGTTCAAGCTTTACTTGGATCATTTTATTGAAACAAAGACACTCACACGCGTTGGATGACATAACATATTCTTAACATTTTCTCTATCTGTGATAGCAAATGTCAAAAACTCTAGAAATGACATCATGTTTCAACAAACCAAAAGAGTTGTTGGATGAAGTTACACTTGAGAAGCTCAGTCACACCCTAGATGATTCTTAGGACTACATCCTATATCTTCTTCTTCCTGCATTACTACCCCAACTGAGACATTGCCGCTATGCTACTTCGTTTTCCTTGAGTACTTACACAGCAAGTTATTACGAGATTTCTAAACCAAGTTATCATTTTGTATTCACATATAATAAGGCTACCACGATGATTCTCCATTGTCAGAGAAGTTGAAAAGATGTTCTACCGAACTGGGAATCGATCCTAGCCAACTTCATCACAGAATTTCCCTGTAGCTGTGTACAAGACCAAGGAAGATCTGAATCGCATAGTTCTTGAAAATGATGATAAACCAATCAACGTGTTACTATAGATCAGCATGAGGCTACTCTGTTTGAAATTACACATGAGAAGATCATCGATACGCTGGTTGATCTAAGGAGTTCTTGGATGACCTACAAACCTTCAAAACGCAGATCTATCTGCCATCACTGCATTTAAAGGCGAGCCTATATAGATATGAGATAATACAAACATGGGAAACTTATACTGCTTACACGTCTAGTAAAGACATTCCACTAAGAAAGGTTTTTTTTTTTCAAAGTTAGACTTGGTTCCTACCACTTCAACTCTAGGATGTTTGCGATCATACACAGATAAAAATATGTTGTGATTTTAAATGTATTTTCATGCACATATTTGGAGCATGCAAATAAACGTAACATTCAATCGATCTCACTGTTGTTTTAAATTGAAATGAATTTAAACTGTGCTTGCTTGTAAAAGCCAATCAAATTAAATTGAATATCGAATGTTAATTCGTTTGATAGAGTTAGCTGCATTTTACACGTTGTTGAATTTTCAAAATTATTTGCTGTGTATCTCGCGCTTAGTTTCATAGGGGCGTAACTGTATTGATCTATTTCACTTCGTCGATGTTTTCTTTTTATTATTGTACCGAATTGCGCTAGTTTGTCGATGGTTTAATGGTTTGATGTGATAAAGGATGATTGTATCTTGCACCAGAATCAATAATCACGCTTGTAGCGTTTGAAACAATTGAGTTATTAACAAAATATAAAATCGATTGAAAGAAATCGATCAATACAGTTACGCCACTATGAATCTAAGCGCAAGATATTGTAATTTGGTTGCGATCATTTTTCAGCATCGCTGGATCATTTAGTAGTTTGTCTATAACTTATTCCAGTGGCCTAATTCCAAAATGTGGTGTGTGATGACCATCTAGTATGAAGGTTTCTCTACAAGTCTGTCTAACAGTTCGCATTGAATTCTTCTAATAACTAACGCTATGACTAGAGATGTCGCAAATTAATCGATTACTTCGATTAATCGATTCATCGTTGTGATAATCGATTAATGTTGAATCGATTATTACCCAACGATTAATCGTGAGTAATCGATTAGTTACTAATCGATTAATCAGAATTTTACGACATTATAAGGATGTCGAAAATTAATTGATTATTTCGATTATCTCAGTGTAAAATTCATGATAGTATTTGTTTTGTTTATAAACATCACATTTGATTCTCATTAGGATACAGAACTGTCACTGGGATACGGTCGCGCAATGTTGGCTGCAAAACAAACCTATTGTGTGAGATAGGGATGCCACCCGGCTGGACATCTCTAGCTATGACTCCGCTAGTAGTGACAATTTTTTTGAGTGTAAATAAATACACTTCAATTTCACTATAAAAAGCTATGTAGACTTCCAAAAATCTAAACTTCCATCGGCCTTACACAGGGAGTCAATATTCGAGCAACGCCGAACAATATACCCTTTGTCGTCAACAGAGTTTGTTGCTGACAAACGCATTTCGCAACAAGCCCTTATCAGAACACAAACACAATATGACAAGAATTATTTGCCTTGCATGCTCTGATATTTCCGAAAATACGATGCTAATTTTGTAATCATAGTTTGAATGTTAGATTCTCGAACATTTCCATAAAAGCAGAAACTATGATAGCATAAAAACCAAATTAGCTGTAGAGATAATGCAAAATAACGGGATGAAAAGTTAGCAACAAAATTGTCTTCTTTTTTGTTGCTGACAAAAATTTTCGGATCCTTGTCATTATTATCTTCAACAAAACATAGCTCGCTGGTTCTCTTTTATTGCTTATTTCGCTTGCGCATCGAAGAAAAATTGATTCCTTGGCCTTACATGAATCAAATAAAACTTACTCAAATAATAAATGCATGTTAATAAGAAATGTAGTAAAATTCACATCAAAACGAATAACACAATATTTATATACTTTCATAGTGAATTCTACTACTATTAATGTATGAAAAATACATGAGTGGGGTTCTCAGAACGAGCTGAATGTTCATCATCTCCAATGGAACATTTTGCAAAAACATTATGAGAACGGTTTGCAAAACAAAATGCTTGAGTATGCATTATAATTTTCAAATCCATTTTTTTACCCCGTCCGCTTAAAGTGGATGGGATATCACTGACAGGGAAATTATAGAGAAGGATTTAATAAATTTTCACTTGAAATTTTTTGTACATGGTCAAACGAAAATTCACATACATTTAATTTGATTTTCTGGGGAATTGAGAATAATGAGTGCCATCACTAATGAATCAATTAACTTTTAAGTGAAAATTGTCTTGAGTGTACTATTATAGTGATGGAATTACGTGAAAATCGTTAAATCGTAAAAAAAAATTATACTATTCTGCCTAGTATGCTTTGCTCAAGGAGAATCAAGAAAAAATGGTTCTAATTACTGAAGTAAATTTAACATTTTCTCAAGTATGGGAGGAATGTCACTTCCCCTTGCGGGATAATAAGAACTGGGTGGTGCAAATAGAATCGAATTGCTTGTCAAACAAGCTAAATAGAAAAATATATAACGCTCTTTTAGTGGAATGTATTCAACCGTCTAAGACGAATTAAGTACTCTCCATTTAATTCCACTAGTTAATTTTCGTTATCTTTGCAGATACGTATTTCGACCTCAACTGTGTGGTCGTCTTCAGTGTCTCGTACTTGACTCGACTTGAAGAAAACAATCGCAACTTACACTATTTATACTACGCTAGGTACCTATGAATTTAATCTTTGAATTTTCAAAGAAATGTCTTAAGTAATTTCTAAAGAATTGCTGGATTTATCTCCAAACTTAAATCCGGAGGGTTTTCTGGAGAATCCCTGGAGGTGATTCCGGAAAAAAGCCTTGGAAGAATGTAGAATGTCAGAAGTTTATTTCGAAATTCCTTTACCAATTGGGAACTTCTGGAATTATTCTTGAAATTTAAGAAATATTTAAGATATTTACAAAAAAATGTGAGAAGTTGATTCACAAGAAATTCTTGAGAGCATCCGCAGCATTCTGGACAGTAGTAAAACCCAGTTTTAACTCAGGAATGAATTATTGGCCGTGGCTGGTTTTCAACCCGCCGCTGCCAGCATCCAAGCGCTAACGTATATGCGTAAATAGCCAGCATGAGTTAACCGCCAGAAATTTGTATGGCGAAAGACATCTAACGCGGGCTTTCTCAAAATTAGGAACTTTTCATGAAAAACTATTTGCTACCGGTTATGAAGGATGGTGTCCGCTATTACGCCTACCAAATATTTTTTCTCATAGAAAGTTTTTGAAAAAATATTCCAAAGAATTCCTAGAGACCTTTCCAATGAATTACTAAACAATTTAAAGACGATAAAATGTAATTAGAATTTCGCGATATTTGAAGCTGCCTGAAATTTCTAAAGGACAATCCTCACGGAATCCAAATTTAAAAATTCACTCGCGTTTTCAAGGGCACACCATTTAATAATGAAGTAACACACAACTGCCATTTTTATTAATTTAGCTTTGCTGCGTCGCAGCATGCGTGAAATAATAAAAATTACAGTTGTGCGTTGCTTCCGTATTGAGTGGTGTGCCTTTGAAAACGCGAGTAAATTTTTGAAATTTGGATTCCGTGAGGATTGTCCTTAAACTGATTTATCGCTCGACTGTTCAACCCCTCCTATTATAGTTCCTACTATCGACGTCAAATTATAAATGAATCAATTAAGCCAAAAATGCTGGTGCCCCACCATTCCCAGGGTGCCGTCAGGGATTACACGAAAGCAATGATGGATTGGTACGAAAGCAACGGTGTGGTTATTATGCTTAAAGAGGCAATTGCGTCAAATATGACAGAACTTCGAAAAAATCTGACCGATTATGAAGGGCAACCTCCGTAAAAAAGGGAAGGTCTTCAAGAACGATTTGACGAAAGAGTGTTTGAGAGTTAGTAAGAAAGCCCAATATAAATGCACAGAAAGATAGCCCTCCTAACAAACGTTCCTTGTGGACGCATAGAAAAAAGTAAGTGGAAGAGTATGGTCAACTGAATATCCTTCTAATTTGTTGAGTCAAATCATATTCATAACTCAAACTTCTTCCAGTCAGTTTAGCCCAAGACGATGGCGTCCAAGTCTTATTTTAACTATCTACTGAAACAATTGCTTCCACTGTATACAGTTTAGCCTCAAAAAGGAAATTCAAATCTTTTACCTATTTGCAGGGTAGAGTTTATTTTTTATATTTTTAATTCAACTGGTTTCAATGATTTAATACAAAAAAACTTGAATAACCAAGACTTATAATAACAACAACACTGCCTTAGCTCGAATAATGGAATGGAGTTTGCTTGGTTTGGCGGATCTTAACTTTGCAACACGCTCCGTAAAATTCTAAAGTTACGGGTTTAAATTCAGTGTTACTCTAAAAATGGTGATAGGCATTGAAAAACATACTAAAGCGTTGCCAGTATTGCTGTAGGAAGGTACACGTTGGACTCGGTAAAAGTGGGGAAAGGTATGCAATTTCATATAGATTGTATAAAGTGGATTCCGTTTTTTTAGAACGAGATGGCTGCCAAAGACTACAGTGTAGGACTCTACTAAAAACACGTAAAGCAGAGTAATATAACAATACTTACAATTCATTTATGTTTATACAAATTATTTCC
>NW_026942417.1:0-46979 GCF_024139115.2 Armigeres subalbatus
CCTTGAGGAACTTCCAGAGGAATTCCTGGAAGAACTTCTGAAGGAACTGCTGGAGGACTTTCTGGAGGTACTTCCGAAGAAATTCCTGAAGGTACTTCCGAAGGAATACCTGCAGGAACTTCCGAAGGAATTCTTGGACGAACTTCCGAAGGAATTCTTGGAGGAACTACCGGAGGAATTCCTGGAGGTATTTCACCACACCACCGTCGCTGATTGAAAATGGTCTATCACGCCGCCGCCGATAACATTTCAATATACGCGCAGCTCTAGCATCCATAAGATCGATTTGCAAAATGTCCTCATTGGGTCATCAACTGGGACGATTCAAGGTTCCAGGTCATGAAGAACAAACACACTGAATGAGCTCCAATCCCTTATTCATGAAAAACCACAAATTTTAAGCCGACGAACGGCACCAATATGTTCAATTCCGTAAATTTCCTCTTAGGTTCCCACCGAAACCGGCTCAAAGTTGGCCACCTGAGGGTGACCAAACTCATTCGGATGTACTCAGCATTAGTTTCAATCGCTTATTCAAGTAAAATCTCAATTTTTATGTTGTCGAACGGCACCAATATGATCAATTCCAAAAATGTCCTCATTGGGAACCGGCTCAAAGCTGGCCAATCGAAGGTGACCAAACTTACTAGGAAGTACTCAGCATGAGTTCCAATCACTTATTCGTCAAAAATCCCGAATTTTAGGCCGTCGAACGGTACCAATATGTTTAATTCCGTGAATGTCCTCATTGGGTTCCCACCGGAATCGGCTCCAGGTTGGCCACCTAAAGGTAACCAAACACACTTGGAAGTACTCGGCATGAGTTCTTATCGCTTATTTGAGTAAAATCCCGAATTTTAAGCCGTCGAACGACATCAATAAGATCAAAACAGTAAATGTCCTCATTGGGTTCCCACCGGAATCGGCTCAAGGTTGGCCACCTAAAGGTGATGAAACAAACTTTAAAGCATAAGGCATGAGCTCCTTTTGTGAGTGAATTCAAGTCATTTGGGCATTCAAACGGTTCCAATATATCCATTTGGGAAGTGTTCAGTTTAGGTCCCTACCGGAACCGATATCAAGCAGCCATGTACCCGGAACCAACTGCTGGGTCCTAGAAATCTCAAATATAACATATGCTTGCATTTAGATTCACCATTCATAAATTTTTCATGAACAAAATCATTTTTTCGTGAGTTTCTTGGAAAAATTACATTCTGGGTTACCATAGGTACCCTACGGGGTTTTGGCCTCAATCCGGAACCTTTACAAAAATTCACGTCCTCAAGCCATTACCTGAAAATATATTAAATTTTCGATCCAACCATGCCTGTTTCGTTAAAATCGGTTGATCATTGACGAAATGAGAGCAAATTTAAAAATAAATTTCAGTCGTTTTCGATACGGCCTTTTTTGTTGTCGCATCAAAATTTTATTTTAGAGCAAAAAAAATTTAAGGGGGGGGGGATTTTTTTTAAATATTCGTATCGATCTTATTTGACTCTAAAAACATCAAACAAAATTATTTTTTACTCGGATTTTTTTATTCGTTTTTTGCATTATGTATATAATGCTAAAAAAACTATTTAATAAAAATTCCGCGGAAAACAATTAAATTTCGTTTCGTAAAATTTCGAATCAAATGGACCCAAATTTCGTTTCGAAATCTCGGAAGTAAATTTGAATTTCGTTTCGTTCCAACAATAGCTTTTCTAATTTCGTTTCGTTTCGTCAGGAAAAATGGTATTTTCGCATACCCTTATTCGCACGGCATAGATTTGGATCAGTTCGTGCGTGTTTTGTTGTCCAAACGAGATTGAATTGTTGCGTATCCGCAGATAATATTCACAAAAGATTGGAAATCGAATTACCTTCCAAGATGATGTCAAAATCTAGATTAACATTTGAAAAGGGTATAATAGGCAATTTATTCCTTCTGATTCTTCGTCCACATATAAAGCTATATATATAGACGAAGAATCAGCAGGAATAAATTTTGGCTGTAACGCCCTTTTCAAATGTTGGTCTAGAAATGTTCACCTCACGTCTTGCCTCACGTAAACTTGGGATTCCTCGGTCTCTCAAAGTAACATGTACCGAACTAAGAATCCATTCTTATTGATTGTACAAGCGTGACAGTAGACTGGCCCAAAATGCATGAAATCCTTAATTTCAAACCTTGCACCCTTAAATGACAGTTTGGGGGTCCCAGAAGCTCCCCTGAAAATTTCAGCTCATTCGGTCCAGTGGTTGGCGTGCGTAAATGGCTCAAAATTTGTATGGGAAAAGTGATCCAAATGTATGGGGAAACGCAACCGTTTCAGTTTTTTGCTTCTATGTGGCGCTGTAGTCGACGAATTCCTGTTGTGGACAAAATGTAGAACCTTTTTTATATAAGGAAGTGACTGGTGAAGACCGGATGTAAATCCCTTTGAAATTGGCCGAGTTATAAGCATCCAAAGTCGAGGGTTTCGAGCGTGTCCCCCAGGGGTGTTTAAAATGAGAGCAACGTACCACCGACCATTGCAGCGGCGATGCAGGCGTATTCGGTGCCGTGCGAAATTAAATGCATGATTATCACGCAATCTCGCGAATTTTTATCCGATTGGTAAATACTTTCCGTACTCTGTACAGCAATGTAGCTAGAGAGGGAAGGGGTGAATAAGAGGGGGATCTTTTTTTGACGTAGAACTACGTTTGTCTTCTCTATATTGGGGTTTACGATTGCAAAAAATCGAAAAGCGTCACGAAAATATGATAGACTTTAATCGTTAATATCTCAGCCGTTTCTCGATGGATTTTCAATTTTCTTGGACCATTCGATCAAGGAAGAGTCAACGCTTCATTCCCGATGTACAGTCGTGATTCGCTGGTTGGGCCACGACCTCGGCCCAACTAACGAATTCGGTTTTTTAGTTGGGCCAACTGACAGCCATTTGAGCACGTGTATTTCGAATTGAACATCACAAATGATGTCCAGTGACGCCCAATCCCGTTTTCCGTGTTTACATTTAATTTTGACGTACGGTTGCTTTTTAGTTGGGCCATGGCCCAACCAGCGGAGGCCTAACTAAAAAGTGACCCAAGTATTAAAATCCCAACCAGCGAATCCCGACTGTACACTGAAGTTTTTTTTTATGCGTTTTTTTTTTCACTAGAATTTTGGGACTAACGCGGTTTATTTAAACATATTTTGGAATTAATGCGGTTTTTTACGTTGTTTTAATTTACGCAGCCCATATCCTCCGCGTAAAAGTTGACTCCAGTGTGTTACAGTATTTACGTATTATTATTTACTACTGAACACTTAGTAACAGTTTAGCAATCGGTTTTGGTGAATCAGTCAAACTTGTAAGTGCATCGCATCCACAGCACTACATTCCAACTGGAACTTGACCTGCTCTTCAACTTAATCTATTAGCATAAGGAAAATAAGTTCAAAAGTAGCATTTACCGATGCTTCGAATCGAGATACAATTATCGAACGAATTTTACTCTCTAGCGAGTTTTAATCAATTGATAATGTGGATATGTGATCGCTTGAGAGTGTTGTTCATCCTCGATTATTTGAAAATTTTATTTTCATTATCTTTTTCAAATTTTGGTCTAAAAATTATATACATCACCATGGTTTCTAATGCTCACTCAATCTCAGCAGACAATCACAAAAACTACCAGTATGTACTGCCACGTAGTTCAACGTCACCTTTGCGTACAACCCGATTGGGCTGCACCTTTGAGTTTTTTAGTAGAAAAACACATCCTGGATATTGTTCGATGTTTAATCTCGCAGTTTTCTGGCGTCGTTTTATCTTCGAGCTAACACACTAAAAAATGAAGTTTGCAAATTGATGAATGCATGGAACCAAGCGATCGCATTCAGTAATGGGATCTGATACAACAGCAGCAAATACAGGAATCAAAAAAGGCTGTTAAAATTCAATCGAGAAGCGGATTGGCAGAGATCTTTTATGGCTGGCGTGTAGGCATCAGGTATTGCCGATGTTTTTGATGACAGCAGCTTGGAAAAACTATTTCCTTCAAAAGGCCCGTCTTCAAGTATTTTTATAAAATTTAAATCGGCATGGCCTACTATGGATCAATCTTTTGATGAAAATATGGTAGACGAAAACATTATTGAGATCCTTGGTGATGAAACACAACATTTGATTGAATTTTTGAAAAACCAACTCAATATTCAACAGCAACGACAAGACTATAAAGAGTTGCTAAATTTATCTTTAGCATTACTTGGTGGGAAAAGAACTAAATTTTCGACACCAGGAGCACATAGCAACCATGACCGATGATGAAAGGCGAAAAATTCCAGTAATGTGTGCTTTTGTTTTACGAGTTTACATTTGATCTTGGTTTAAAGTTCCTTTATCCTCATCAGCAGTACGAAATGATCTAAACCTGGCAAAAAAAATTGATAACTTCACGAGATGCTTTTCCTGAACAATCAAGAAATGTGTATATGGCTGCGGCTTCAAGATTTGCAAATCATCTATGGTACTTGAGTGAAGAACTAGTCGCTCTGGCTTTTTTCGACCCAGAAATATCTACTGATGAGAGAAAAGAAATGGTACACAATTTAAAATCTTGTAAGGGTGATGAAGTAAGAAAAATAAAATTGAAAGTATCTAAGATCGATAAGTTGACTTCTTGTACGCTTTCGGATTTTGTTTCTCAAAATACGATGAATTTTTTTTTTAAATTTCTGGAATATCTGCAAATTTTCTCAAAGAGATCCTAGTGTATGGGATGAATTGGAAGAATTTGTTGAAAGTAGAAATAAAATTAATTCATTTTTGGTAGTGAATGACTATGCTGAAAGAGGAGTTAAACTAGTTCAAGATTTTTGTGGAAAACTGACAAAAAATGCAGAACGGCTTCAATATCTTCTCAAAGTTGTTCAACAGCATAGGCAAAATTTTCCAGGTTGTACTCGCTCTGTTATAAAGGAAGGCTTAGCAGTTGAAATAAATAATTAATTTAGGTATAAGTGTTGTTTGTTGATAACTTTGTAGTTTTATACAGTTAATAAATTATGCTATAAACATTAAAACTGTTGTTTGAAAAATATATAACTTATATAATATCCCAGGTCTCTGTCTTTCTGTTCTTCTGTAACGATTATATCATATCGTTCTTAAATTGATGCAATGGGCATCACGATGTCCGAAAACAACTCGTTACAAATATTTCATGAATTTTGTCTCCCTTTAAAAACTTCAGCTCGTTGGCTTCAGTGGTAAGTCACCCCCTCCCTCTCTAGCTACACTACTGTACAGAGCACGAAGTATTTACCAATCGGATAAAAATTCGCGAGATTGCGTGATAATCATGCATTTAATTTCGCACGGCACCGAATACGCCTGCATTGCGCCGCAATGGTCGGTGGTGCGTTGCTCTCATTTTAAACACCCCTGGGAGACACGCTCGACACCCTCGACTTTGGATGCTTATAACTTGGCCAATTTCAAAGGGATTTACATCCGGTCTTCACCAGTCGCTTCCTTATATAAAAAAGGTTCTACATTTTGTCCACAACAGAAATCCGTCGACTACAGCGCCAACCTAGAAGCAAAAAACTGAAAACGGTTGCGTTTCCTCCTTACATTTGGATCACTTTTCCCATACAAACTTTGAGCCATTTGCGCCCGCCAACCACTGGACCGAATGAGCTGAAATTTTCAGGGGAGCTTCTGGGACCCCCAAACTGTCATTTAAGGGTGCAAGGTTTGAAATTCCAGACTTTTCACTTTTTCCATATAAGCTTGGGCACTCTAGCGTGACAGGTACGGTTATTTGTCAGTTATGAATATGATGATTATTCCCCATTCTATCAAGTATCCGTTCTTATGTAGAGAAACTATATTACAGGTACTCTCTCAATCGGGTTGGTCGTTACTAATTCAAAGTGTTCAGTCATAATGTAAATTTTCTGATGTTTTATCATACGGATTAAGCTGTTTCATTTAAGACAGACATGTGTATCTTTCCTTTTCTAAGTGAGTGGTAATAGTCGGAAACGTATGTAAGTTTACTGTGCTCGAACCACACTGTATGTCCCTGATATTACTTCATCGTTCATTACCTATATGCACCTGTGTAATGTTCTGGAATTAGATCCTGAATAAGCACGAAAACACTTGTATAAATGAGGTTGTTTGTTGTGCGCTTATCACTGTATCGAATTTGTTTATTCATCTATTTTAAAGGCAGGGATTTTCCACAATGCTTTCGAGAGTGAGTAATTAGCTTGATGAGGGTATGTATGCCATGATTTGAATACAACATGCAGTATCATTCGGATGAAAACAATTCAAAGTCCACGAGGTTTTTGTTCATTTATTACTCATCTTACCGAAAACTGAATTCACCAGATTCGGATTTAATTGGTCACATATTTTGTTAGTACGTGTGAAGTACAAGGCAGTTTGTGCTAGCTTAAAACTAGAGACCTACGCAGACTATGAGGTAACGTTAGTAACAGATTCATCTATTCGAATCAGACCTTGAATTGACTTGAATTTTATGTATCTAAATAAAATTTGGAAGCACCGTTTCAACTTTTCCTTATTTCTATTGAGTCCACCTAAGTCTTAATTTCAAACTAACATACAATAACAGATGCAATAGTACAATCCATACACCGAGTCCCGCCACATCGTACCAATAGTTGCTGTTTTGAATTTCTAACAGTTCTAACACTTTTTTACTTTTCCTGTAGTAGCAAAACATATCTTCGCATGCAATCTCCGTCCGATTGAATCCGTACGTAGCCAACGCCAGCCCTTCGAATCCATATCGGAACTGCGACACGTACGTGAGCGGTTTGAACACGTCCAACAGCTCTCCGTATCGAATGAAAAATCCCGAAAACAGCACCATCGGAACTATCGTGCTGGGAACCACAAACGCGCTCACATCCACTGGACATATGCACCCGGCCACCATTCCGTACATTTGCGCCGTCCATCCCATCAGTCCGCAAATGGCCCAGAACATCACTATCCGCTGGGTTTCGTCCAACTGCCCGCTCAAATAGTAAACAATCACCTGGCAGCATGTCACACTGGCCAGCATCAACGGAAAATCGGCCGCAAGTTTCGAAAAGAAGTACGCAGCCACCGAATAGCAGTTGCTTTTGTGCTCTCGCACAAATACCGCCATTTCCAGCGGGACTATAAATTCAAATTAATGATAAGAAAATTATTTTGAGCTTTTTAGTGGAATGTTTTACCTGTCATAAGATTTATACAATCCATTGAATTCCACCATATTATCGTATCTTGACAGATACGTATACGTATCTGTCAAGATACAATTAAGTGGTGGAATTCAATGGGATTGTATAAACTCGTCTTATGACAGGTTCAAATTAATGATTATTACGTTACAATTGTAAAATTCACGCTTCATTTGAATAAACTTACAAGTAAGTACCACAGTCATTGCGTTGAGAACATTATGAACATCAGTATCATAATCAAACAGCTAATATTGGCCAGCACTTTGGCGCCGTTATTCCCAACGTTGTAAAACACCGAACCCACAATCAGACCGAACAGCACATGCCCGAGAAATCGCAACCGGGTCAGCGTGAGATTGCGGAACGTGTCCAGGAGCCGTTCGTCGGGTCAGAATCCAAAACTGGCGCAACTGCGATATCGGATACTGGGGACTCGAACCCCGTCGACTAGATTCATTCAGTAGCTGGTCGCCGTCGTTCAGCTCGTCGTGGAACCCTGCAATTGGAAAAGGAGCCGTTCGTGGCGAATTGCAGTATAAATGCTACCCAGGTTGCATATTTTCAGGCGCGAGTGGGAGAGTTTCGCCACAAAGATTCGCTCTCATTTCCCGACGGGGGAACTTTACTCACCATTCATTTGGTCACTGCTGGCGGATTCCATCTGTTTCAGAAGCGGATTGATTTTATCTGGATCTGTGTTGATGGTAGATGCCACTTTCATAGCTGGAAAAGTGATTGATAGTTATTACACACGAAAAGCATCTGTTGTAAGGGGCTGTCCATATACCACGTAGAAAGATTTTGGTCTGTTTTTGATACTCCCCTCTCCCAGCGTGGACATTTGTTCATATAAATTTTTAAAAATTTGTTTGGAACGTAGACATTTATCATACCCCTCCTCCCCATAAACTGTCCGCGTGGTATATGGTGAGCCCCTAAGTTTTAAATGCAGTATTCGACTAATGCGTGCCAATAGAAAAATAAGACTTTGCCTTAACATCATCACAGATAACAGATATTTTGGCTGGTATCCGATACGTGTAAACATCCGCAACCGTTGATTCAAATGTATTGAACATTAGTGTATTGAACATTATTACAATTGGCAATCATTTGGAGATGGCGCGACGATCATTTCAGTGTACAACGCAGCCAAAATGATGCTTTAAAGCGTATTGGCTGCGTTCGATGGTTGTTAATTAGTTGCGTTTGTTTGTACTTCCACAATCAGTTGAGTAGATGGCGGTAGTGAGACAACGTATATAGTTCAAAAGTTTACACAAAATTTTCAATAAAATTTGTTCTTGTTTAAATATCTGTTATCTGTGGCATAATCGACCGAAAACTAAATCGCAATATTGCGTTGAAGCCACATAATTTTCATTAAAAAGATCCCAATTGTCATGTACCATGCAGAACGTGGGATGCTGCATTCGGAGAGGCAGACAGCAGACTCGCCTCTTTCAGGAGCGTTCTCAAGAAACACACAAGTTTTATCAGAAGCGCAACCATTTTCCGCAAAGGCTTCATACTCCGATCCGAGATGTGCAGTTTTAACTGACGAACATGTGGTGATTGAAAGATGGAAGCAGTACTTTGAGGAACACTTGAATGGCACTAAAAGTACAGGCAGTGAAGGTCAAGACAACTAAGGAGAAGACTACGCCAGTTATTGATAATCATGGTATTGAAACTAGACTCTTAAAGATTGGCCACTTGTCTACACGGACTGAGAGTTAGAATCAGGGTAACAGCTACCGGAGGGACGGAAGGAAGGGCTCGTAGGCTCCATCTACAAGAAAGACACTATGCTGGAATGTGAGATCTTTCGAGCGATCTCCATCCAGCCGTCTACAAAGTGATATCCCAGATGTCACCAGATGTCAGATGTCGCCGTCTGTCACCAATAGTGAATGGGTAGTGGGATGTTACCGGCTTCGTTGACGGCTGCTTGAAAACCAGAACTTCACTGCATGCCAAATCTTAAAAAAAAAAAATGCTGTGAATGTCCAGTTCCAATTCCTAAGTCCGAGCCAACTTAGGATTGTTACCCTCAACACCATTAGAACCAGCATGTACTGAGGTAAGCATCTTGCCTTTTCGCCATGTGGCAGCCATATGTCGCAAAGCCGCCTCGTTTGGCGCAGAATTCATCTCCTCACTGAAAGGGACCAGATACTGCGCACGATGGCCGGCATCGGAATCTCCCCAGTTGCGCGAATCCACTGGTATGGAGCGAGAGACTGGCACTCCTCTTCAGTCATTATAAATAGCTCCCTAGCTTGCATCTTTTGCAGGAGTGACAATTTCGTGGTTAATAGAAGGTTGGTACTCGGTAGCTGAGCTTTTTAACAGAGATGTTCACAACCAAGAACACAGGTTTACGAATGAGTCGGTCTCGACCCGTGAAGTCGGCATTGGGGTCACCAGCAGCGGGATTGTGCAGGGTCTTCTTGGTCGAAGCAGCCGCGACTTTCATTGCCGCCATCTACCCGTCCAGGAAAAGGAAATCCATCCTGGTTTTTCCAGACTCTGCCAGCGTCATCTCCGCACTTCAGAGCAATCAGCCTAAGCACTCGATCCAAGGCATCGTAGCGAATATGCTCTCAGCGGGGTGCCTGGTAACATCAAGGCGAATCTTCTCATAGAAGACGAACATAAGGGCCAAAGTTTTACGACATCCGTCCCGCAGGGTGATGTCGAAAACTGGATAAAGAAGCCCATCCAAAAAAAAACTCAAAGGTGCAGCCCAATCGGGTTGTACGCAAAGGTGACGTTTGACTACGTAGCTATACGAAATGGAGGGTATTTTTCATCATAATTTGTGTAAATTAGCATTGTGCAAACTGCTCGGAGGTCAACCGAATCAAGAAACTGAAGGTAGCTCCCAGTTGGATGAACCAGCCGTGGAAAAGGAACGATTCATCGGCCGCATCGCCACTGAAGGCATTCGTCTATCTTTCAGTGGATATCATCAGAATCCTAGAAGACATTATGCTCAAAAATGTCCGGACGAAAGGAAAAAAATACGTAGAATCGGAGGTGGCGCGAAACAAAACACAAATATATTAATTTGCAACGTTCGACTTCCGCCCGCGATGGAAGCGTACATGCATCGTTTTCTATAGCGCTGGTGGCAACGTGAGCAGGACTTCAAGAATAAATTACAAACAGTCCTTTTCAGGACTTAAACTATTTATCCAAGAAGAGGTTTTGACCGTTAGGAAAATTGTTTACCCAGACAAACAGACTGTTCGGCTGTTTAAACGAGAATGACGATTTTGGAAAGATTTGTTATTTTTTATAATGCGCTATTTGAAAAACTAAGGCAGCTAAATGACATTTTTCACTAAGGTGGCGTCTTCATCGATTTGGCCGTCGTCGACGGAAAGTGAAATTTTCTGGCAAGATTCTTTGGTTTTGTTTCGTTAGTCATTAGAAATGATATCGATTTTTTCCGGGTTACCATCGTTTGGCGACGACAGAAAGTTGCCCTTTGCAGCACAACCACAAGCGCACTTCGGAGGGAGATGATGCAATGAGTTTGTTTAAATGGATGGCGTCAGTAGCAGTCAAATGGATTTTCCTCACAAGATTTTGATTATGTTTTGTTGTAGTTGAGGATTGAAAAGCTCCATTATTTGAAAAATATCGGTTCTTTACAGTACCATTATTTTACACAAGGGTAGTTTAATCCGGGATGCAAGAATGTTCATCAAAGTCCAAAATTAATAGTTTGGCGTTAACAGAAAGTTTTTCTTCGATAGCAGAATGAAAAGCGCGCGTCGGTGAGTGACAACGCAACAAATTTGTTCGAATGAATGGAATCGCTTACAGCAACCGAACTATCACGCCAAACGCCAATTCCACCGAAACAGTCCATTTTGCAATCAACCCTTTCTGTTCAGAAGATGCTGGTCCTGAGAAGGACCAATTTTGTGTCCCCAATGCACGTTTCCAATAACTAACTGCAACCCAATGCTTGTCGAAACGTTAGGGTTAGAATTCCACTTCGTGTTGTTATTGTTCGACGACCACTCGATGAGTTTTCGCTAAGACGCCACCATTTGGAATAAATTTTCAGCATCGCCACTGCATCGCACGCAAACAGACGTCATTTTTGTAATCAACTCTTTCTTCACATAAAATGCTGGTTTGTTGAGGTTGAATGACCACCACCAACGCAGACTTCACCACCAATTCGATGATTTTCCTTTGAAAATACTATCAGAGCGCCTTCGATGCGACTGTGTTCGCTCCGCTGCGTCGGCTCTGCGTAAAATCTTATTTAACTGCTCTTCTGCGAAATCCCTATCAAAATGGCTCGCGCGCCAGAAATCAGCTTTCTTGTATTCAATAAATTAAGCCCGTTAGCTCGGCCCCTTTGTGGTCTGTTATAGGTGTAAATATAATGTGCACTCATAACGATCAATGAAGGGCGGGGCTAATGAAATTACTTCATTAGATATAAGAAAGCTGGTTATCGACGCGCGTGAGCCATTTTGATCGAGACTCCGCAGACAACGGACCGTTCGGAGGATGACAAATTTGAAGAATCTTATGAAATTTTCTCGCTAGATTCTGAATTTTGTTATGAGATGTTGTTTATCTAAGATGCGTATTGTTGCGAGGAATGACAACAGAAATTTGACTCAAGACGAAGTTTCTCCATACTACAAAACATTATCTTTCGGCATCTGTCTGTCCGAGCGACGTTCACCGATGGGTGGTTGCTGTAGAAAGTTTCCACTGAGGTGGCGTCTTCATTGATTTTATACAAAAGGCACCATTTTATACACAAGAAGGTTGATCCGAAATAAACTTTCTTCAAAGTGCAAAACTCAATCGTAAATAGCAAATTTGATGGCGCGTCGGAGGGAGATGATGTAGTGAATTTTAATGGATGGAATCACTACCAGCAACCAAGCTACCACGCCAAACCTGATGCCACGGAAACAGTCCTTTTCGCAATTAACTCTTTATTTTCGTAAAATGTTGGTCCTGAGAAGAACCAATTTTCTTTTCCCAATTCCCATTCAAATAACTAACTGCATCCAATCGCTTGTCGACACCTTGCGCTGCAACCGTCCGACAGCCACTTGATGATTCTTCGCTAAGCCTCCAAAGGTTGAAATAAATTTACAGCATTGCAACACTGCCACCCACTTCGTGCTGCTGTGTTCGCTCCGCTGCATCGAATGTCGAACTGCTCTCTGTGGAATCCCGATCAAAATGGCTTCGCGCGCATATCGAGAATAGCAGCTTTCTATATTTGATAAATTAAGCCCGTTAGCCCTGCCCCTTTGTGAGCTGATATGGTTGTAAATATAATGTGCACTCATAACGATTAATGAAGGGGCGGGGCTAATGAAATTACTTCATTAGATATAAGAAAGCTGCTTTTCGGCGCGCGCGAGCCATTTCGATCGGGTTTCCCCAGACAACGGACCGTTCGGAGAATAATAAATTCTAAGAATCCTATGAAACTTTTTCACAAGATTGTTGCGAGGAATGACAACAGAAATTTGACTCAAGACGAAGTTTCTTCATATTACAAAACATTATCTTTCGGCATCTGTCTGTCCGAGCGACGTTCACCGATGGGTGGTTGCTGTAGATAGTTTCCACTGAGATGGCGTCTTCATTGATTTTATACAAAAGAAGGTTGATCCGACTATCCGAAATAAACTTTCTTCAAAGTGTAAAACTCAATCGTAAATAGCGAATTTTATAGCGCGTCGGAGGGAGATGATGTAGTGAATTTTAATGGATGGAATCACTAACAGCAACCAAACTACCACGCCAAACCCGATGCCACCGAAACAGTCTTTTTTCGCAATTAACTCTTTCTTTTCATAAAATGTTGGTCCTGAGAAGAATCAATTTTTTTCCCAATGTTCCTTTCCAACTAACTGACACCACAATTTGTAATAAATTTTCAGCATCGGCACTGGCGGTGCGGGATCGCCACAGTGCTATTTTTATGGTCAACCTTTTCTTCATATGAAATTCTGGTTCGTTGAGGTTGAATGATCTGCAGCAACACATCGAGGACCACCACCAATGCGATTGATTTCCTTTGAAAATGTTATTAGCGCCTCCGTGATGCTGTGTTCGCTCCGCTGCGATCGCTTTGATGCGTCTGCTCTGCGTGAAACCTTGTTCAAACTGAGGATTAGATCCAAATCCGCAAGTGATTGATTTTTGATGTCTGTGCTAGTGATACATGAACGTGATTGGTTAGTTTACCTATTTCTAAACTTTTCATCAATTAT
This sequence comes from Armigeres subalbatus, assembly GCF_024139115.2. NCBI lineage: Eukaryota > Metazoa > Arthropoda > Insecta > Diptera > Culicidae > Armigeres > Armigeres subalbatus. The sequence goes on from NW_026942417.1 coordinate 13,534, forward strand.
CGATAATAAATAGTTAAAAATCAGTATTTTCAAATAAATACAAAGAAGCGTTGACTCATCCTTGATCGAATGGTCCAAAAAAATTGAAAATCCATCGAGAAACGGCTTAGATATTAAAGTTTAAAGTCTATCATATTTTCGTGACGGTCCCCGATTTTCGCAATCGTAAAGTGTACCCCAATATAGAAAACACAGACGTAGTCCTACGTCAAAACTGTATAAATTCCTGGATAGCTGTCACGTCTGGTTACCTACGATTGAGGGAAATTAAAGTGACCTCATCGACATGATTCCCAGTCTTAAACCGACTTCGAACCATACACACACGGTTCTTGCATCACTTTGGCGTGAATGGTGTGCAAAATTGTATGAAGAATCCGGCCGAAGACTTCAATCCCTGTAAGGACTACGACAAGGTGTTTAATATTGCGCTAGAGGTTATCATGCAGAGATCCGAACGCATAAACAAAGTACATGCTAGTGGATGGAAACCGAGTCCGCATGGAAAGCAGTGTTATGAGGACTTCCTCATAAAGCTGAACCACATAATGTTGAAAACTCATGAGGCTTAACGCGAACGGATGAAAAAGTGAAATTTTTTTTTTTCATACAAATCTGTTTATTTATGAGGCTCAGATGTTTAATAATAAACTCTACGGAGCCGAAAACATTAGAAATAATAGAATTAATTATTCCGAAGAAGTTTCAGAAACATTTCTGCGAGAGGTCTTCTTTGGTGGTGATCCTTCAGTAACCAAACGATCCCGTCGCTGACTCGTAGACTGTGCTAGTTGCTATTGCTCTTCCTCTCTCATTTTTCTGTAGGACTCCGTGTAGCCCATGATTTCCTTCTTCACGAACCAGATCCGATCTGTATTATTCTTGAAGCTCATAGTTTCTGCTGGGTTCTCACGTTCCACCATTAAATCGGGAATTTCAAAGGGTTCCATCCGTTTAGTTGAATCGGTATTCCAATCCAGCCACATCTTCCTCAGCCACTTCAATTACGTCGTTCTGCGCTGCCTCTTTCTTTCCGATTGATCGTTTCTTTTGGTCGTTCATTTTTTTCCTTTACGGATATGCATCCTTCCGGTGACCTTCCGGTCGGCACATGAAACATTTGTTACGCAAATTCTGGTGGAATACCTTTCCAACGACGAGGGGATTTCCTTTTTTACATCGATGTACACGCCTCTCACGCCGGTGTACATATGGTCCAGACCTACGTTTGGCGGGAATTTTTCCCGGACCACAGAATCCACTTCCCCGTACTCCACAAGAAACTGCTTGAGATCGTTATCCGGCAATTCTGGTGGCAAATCAAACACCCGGATGTACTGGACATTTCTACCGGCAATCGTCATTTTTACTTCCACTGAACTTCCACTGGAATAGTGAAATTTTCGCTGTTCATGATTCTTCATTAATGCATTGCATCCAGCGAAATAAATTTCACAAACAGCGAGCGATTCACCGCTGTTTTGTATACTGCTTCCATAAAAGATACATCAGTATCCAACTGTCCCACAAACCCGGCGTTGGTCGGAGAGCGGTAGGTGGGAAGCTAAGCGAAAATCTTACATCAAGCCGAAATAACAAAAAGTCGATACTCGAAAGGTCGATACTCGATATTGATGGAAGAATTCACATTTGACGTTAGCAGAGAACAAACGGGGAAAAAACCGAAATCTTTTTGAGACTCCTTTTGTTGTCTGTCAATTTTGATATCGAATTATCTTTTTTATTGTCCGTACAGAATTAGAAATATGAAGGTAACATAGAAAGGAACAATATTTTATTTATTGTTCGTGGTTCTTGCATTTGGTTTTTGATTCTTGCCGAAATAACTCCCTTTTTTCTATTCTTTAATCTTCCTTGTCTCTTCTTTTTTCTTCTTCCATGATTTTTATTTCTTCTTCTTCCTTTTCTTTCTTTCTTCTTCGATCTAGTTTCTTTCTTCTTGGCTCTTCCAACTTGCTGTTTTCTTTATCTTTCTTCCTTCTTTTCTCTAACTCCTTGTTCCTTCGTCCTTTTTTTCTCCCCTCTTCTTTGTTCTTCTTTATTCATCCATATTTTTTCTTCCTTCTTCTGTCTTCCTAATTTTATCCTTCTTCCATCTCCTTGCTTCCTTCATTCTTCTTCGTTTTTCCTTCTTTCTTTATCCTTCTTCCTTTTTCTATCTAAGGCGGAAGCTTATGCTTTCATCTTTCATCTTCCTTCATTCATTTCCCTTTTACTTTCTTTGTTTTTCGTTCTTCTTTCTTTCTTCTTCTTCCATTTTCCCTCCTTCAATCTTCATCAACCTTCCTTCCTTCAACATTTTTCTGTTTGCCTAATTTTTCTTGTTCTCTATTATTTACCCATTATTCTTTATTCTTTTTTTATTATTTCTTATTTCTCAATTCCTAATTCTCAATTCCAAATTCCTAATTCCTGATTTCTAATTCCTTATTCCTAATTCCTAGTTTCCACTTCCTTATTCATGAATCCCAACTCCTAATTCTCAATACCTGATTCTTAACGTAATTCGTAACTCCAAACTCCCAATTATTATTTTCCAATCCCTAGGTCACACTTCCTGATTCCTAAATCCTAGCTTTTAACTCCCAATTCATAATTCTCAATTTCTTATTCCTGATTCCTTATTCTCAATACCTCATTCCCAATTTCAAATTCCTAATTCTTGGTTCCTACTTTCCAATTGCTAATTCCTTGTTCCCAATCCTAAATCATGACCACTAAATCCCAACTTCTAACTCCAACTTCCTAAATCATAATTCCTAACTCATAATCCTTGACCCCTAATTCCTGATTCCTAATTCCTAGTTCCTAATCCTAAATCTCAACCCCTAATTTCTAATCCCCACTTCCTAATTCCAAAATCTCAGCTCCTAACTCCTTATTCCTAATTTCTAGTTCCTGATTCCTTATTCTCAATTACTGATTCACGAGACGAGCCAGCAGCCTAGAGCTCAAAGCCCCGCTAATAAAGACAAAAAAAAATTCCTGATGCCCAAATCCCAATTCCTAATGCTGGATTCCTAATTACCAATTAATAATTCCTTGTTCCCAATCCAAAACTCCTAAATCCCAATTCCCAACTCCTAGTTCAAACTTCCAAATCATAATTCCTAACTCATAAACCTTGACACCTTATTTTCAATTCATAATTCCCAATTCCTTATTACCAATTTCAAATTCCTGATTCCTAATTCCTAATTCCCAATTCATATATCGTTGCTCCCAATTCTAAATCCTAACTCCTAAATTCCAATTTCCAACTCCTAGCTCCAACTTCTTAAATCATAATTCCCAACACATAATCCTTGACCCCTAATTCCCAATTTCTAATTCCTGATTCTTGATAATACTCTGTTCCCAATCAAACTCCTAATTCCCACCTCCTAATTCCTAAATCCTAGCTCCCAACTCCTTATTCCTAATTTCTTATTCCCGATTTCTGATTCTCAATTTTTATTTCCTAATTCCTTATTCTCAAATCCTAATTCCCAAATCCTAATTCCTAATTCTTGATTCCTAAGACCGATACAAATATTTAAAATCTATTTTGTCAAATTTTGTCGGATTTTTTTTGCCAAAAACTAATATTTTTAGGGGGCACAAAAAAAAAATTCGGATAATTTTGAGGATTTTCAAAACATTCCGATGAGTTTTTTGATTTTAATATTTATTTTTTATTATCCCCTTGACCTTTCAGAGACCATCAGTAGGACAAAAGTTAATTAAATATTTGTAATAATTGCCAACTCCTAGTTTCTACCGCCCAAATCATAATTCCTTACTCATAATCCTTGACCCCTAATTCATAATTCCTAGTAGAGATGGGCGTTCAGTGAGTGAATGATTCGTGGATTGTTTTTTAAAAGATCCGGATCACCAGATCAGCAAATTATTTGAACATTGGTAAACAAATAATAAAATAAAAAGTTCATTGTTTGTAATCCATACGGTTGCAAACAAGAAAGGGTGAAGTTATTGTCAGTACGCTTCAAAAGTGTGAGCCTGAATGACGAACGTTTTAATATTTTGCATTCTTCTTGCGTTTTGTTCTAGGATCCGATCCGGATGAAAGATCCAGATCACTAGAATGAATGACCCAGATCGGATCCGTTCATCAAAGTGATCCGTTTTGCCCATCTCTAATTCCTAGTTTCCGCTTCCTAATTCCTAAATCCCAACTCCTTATTCGTAATTCCTAATACCTAATTCCTAATTCTTAGCTCCTAACTCCCAATTCCCAATTCATATTTCCTAGTTTCCCCTTTCTAATTCCTAAATCTTAGCTCCTAACTCCCAATTCTACAACCGTCTAAAACGAGTTTAGTACTCTCCATTTAATTCCACTACGTTTTGTTATCTTTGCAGATACGTATTTGGACCTCAACTGTGAGGTCGATTTCATTGTCTTGTACTTGACTCGACTTGGAGAATGGAAATGGAAATGGAGAGTACTGAAATTTAGACATTCCACTAAAAATAGCTTAAAATATTTTTTCCTAATTCTTAATTTCTATTTCCCAATTCCTGATTCCTTTATTTCCAATTCCTTATTCCCGCTTCCTAATTCCTAAATCCTAACTCCTATCTATTAGAACCTGATTTCCAATTCATTATTCCTAGTTCCCACTTCCTCATTCCTAAATAATAAATCCTAACTCATAATTCCCAATTCATTATTCCATATTCCTGGTTACCACTTTCTAAATCCTAAATCCTAGCTTCTAACTCCTGAATCATAATTATTAATTTCTTTCCTTGTTCCAACTTCTTAAATCTCAACTTCTTACTCCTAATTCCCAATTTCTATTTCCGTATTCCCAATTTCTAATTCTTAAATTCTAATTCCTTATTCCTAATTCGTAGTTTCCAACTCCCAGCTCCAAATTTCTAGTACCCATTTCCCAATAATTCCTTATTCCTAGTTCCCACTTCCTAATTCCTAAATCATAGCTTCTTATACCCAATATCTAAATCCTAATTCCTTATTCCTTGTTCTCACTTCCTAATTCCTAAATCCTAGCTCCCAATTCCTGATTCCTAATTCCCAATTTCAAGTTCCTAGTTCCCACTTCCTAATGGCTACATCCTAACTCTTAGTACTTTATTCTCAGTCCCTAATTCTTAATTCTTGTTTCTGTATTCCTTATTCCTTGTCATTTAATCTTTTTCTTCATTCTTTAGTTTTATTTTATGTTCTTTATTGTTTATTTTTGAATTCTTTTTCATCATTATTTGTTCACTACTAGCGAAAGAACCCCAGCTTTGCCCGGGTGTTGCAAATGTCACAATGAACTATTTGCAGCACCGCACTCTAGATCAATTTTCGTCCGTTTGTTTTGTTTTCCTCAACAGCTGACTCAAAATAGTATTCTAATGATTTTTTTACATTTCCCAGTTAAATTGATCAACCTTTTGCATATACAAACCTTGCGGATCCCAAAACGAATCGATTAGGGAAAAAATCTTGAAAATCGGTCAACCCGTTCGCGAGTTAAATCGTCAGGAAGGAAATCTCAACTCATTTTTATTATATAGATTCACCACTCAATATGTACTTCATCATCGTACGCTTGGGATTCAATCATCCACCAATTTCATCCCTTCGAAATATGTCAGCTTTCTGATACTATCCTTTAAATACTTCCAGCCTTGTTCATAACGTTGACGTTCATAAGACCAGTGGTCCACTACAAATAGTACAAGAGAGCGATGTGTAGTGGTGAAGAATTAACCACGAGATCACATAACTCTACGGTGAGCTTAATCTCCAGAACGTGACAAAACCGGAAGGGTACGATGGCATTGCATGTTGCAAGAACGTCCGATAGCAACCCAACATAGATGTTGTTTGGTAAATTTTCGAACAATGCACTTTGAATAGCAATTCTCTAAAATCCATTGAAAAATAAAGGCGCTATCAGCGTTCAAAATCTTAAAAAAATTGTATCGGTCTCCAAATTTTAGATTCCGATTCTACATCCAGTACCTTCGGGTATTCTTTAAGAAGTACACCCCCTTCTACTCACCAAAATCAGCCCGATTGTAATACTGCGGACACTCAAACCCGGCTCCAGCCAACGTCCCGATCATGTCCTCCAACGACCCTTGGTACATGCACCGTCCATCCGCCACCACATAGATATCGTCAAACAGCTCCAGCAGTTCGGAGCTTGGCTGATGGATCACACTAACCACACACCGGCCCTGCTTGGCCAGATCCTTCATGTACGATACCACCTGGAACGCCGATTCACTGTCCAGTCCGCTGGTGGGTTCGTCGAAGAACATAATCTTCGGATTCGATACCAGTTCCAGTCCGATCGAGAGCCGTTTTCGTTCCCCACCGGAAAGCACCCGTGCCTGATTGTGGGCGCACTTGGCCAATCCCAGCAGGGCGATTATGTCGTTCACAATTTTGGTTTTGTGTATTCGGGTGACATTGGACGACAGTTTGAGATCTGCCGCGTAGTGAAGTGTTTCCTGGACGGTTATGTTCTGAAGGAGAGGCACGTCCTGAGTATTGTACGCAATCAACCGTCGATACCTGTGACGTTCTACGATTTCGTTATTAATCAGGATATGGCCCGTGATGTTCTCGGTTCTAAGAAAGGCAAACGATTGAATAATAATGTCAAAATGGGGAGGTGATTGAACTAACTTGAAACCGCTCAGTGCGTTCATCAGCGAAGACTTCCCCGCACCGGAAGGGCCCATAATTGCAGTCAGTCGCCCGGAACGGAACGTACCAGAAATATTCTTCAACAGCTGTTGCTTCTTCCCATTCTGGTTGACCGTGTAGTTGAGATTTCGAAAAGATAAACTGCTGATGGTTTTCACCAATGGTATGATCACTTGTACCGTCTCATCGAGACTCATTTTTTGCTGCTGCGTTCCTGCGCGGCCACTCCTGCAAAACAATGTTCATCGATTAATAGAGGTCAATTAGGCATCCAGCGAGTCAAACGACAGTGCCCTTTTTATTGTGGAAGCCAAACAACAACAATCAACATTAGGGTGCTCCAAGTTTCATATCTTTAACACGATTACCATGAATTTAAACTTGTTCACTGATTCTGATTTCACTTTCACAGTTTATAAGCAATATTATTTTCCAACATTTGTATTTTGTGCCGCACTCTATTTTTCAGCTTAATTTTATTTTAGTAAGACAGGCCTCCAGTCATCCGGCGAAATTATCTTTAGTTGAGCATCATTACACATCACATCACATGCCTATCGCGACCACGATCGTATCATGTTTGTTTGTTATCTTCTATGTGCTCATCTTCTGTGAGATCGTTCCATGACGTCAGCTGTGCAAATCTCCATCGATCGATATTTACTTGAATCACTCACCATCTGGAATGACGTTCAACTCAAACCGTTTACCACCAGGGGCAAACAATCGATTTTATGATTGTAGCTCTCACCGCCAAATAAGATTCGAAAGAAAGGCACCCACTTCAACCAGATTCATAGAGCCTGTATCCAAAAAAAATGCTAGGTTTATTTATATTCGCTGCACGACACACTTCAACACACTCCCTACAGGTTGAAAACTAATAACGCCGTCGTCAGCAGGGAGAATTTGTAATCTTTTCCGGTTTGGCTTTCGATCACCTTTTCAAAGTCCCGCTTTCCTCAGACGGCTTAATGTTCTGCCCATCATCGTGTGTTCAACCTGTTTTATTGACTCATTCACATATTTTCTTCGGCCGGCCGACCAGAATGCAACTCCCCCTTTTTTTGCGACGCATTCATTCAACTTACCGTCGCTTAGCACAAGTTCTTGAACAAAGAATGCTGTTCGAACTAATCCAGCACTGAATACCAGCGAAAACTTCTTTCCAATACTGCACGAAATGCTCATAAATTGAAAACAAATGACAATTTAGATTGGCCTCCCCGTTACTGTGCCTTGCTGCTGCTCCACTTCTTCAACACATGTTCGCCACCCAGCAACGTAGACGAAACCGAAACGCGAGAACCACCCAAACCGATCAACCGGTTCTGCCAAAACGCGAGTAGACTGAACTCCACCGAAGGCCGCGGCTTCCCAGCAGGTTCACAAAACCGCTGCTCCCCATCAACAGTGCGCCGGTTCAGAAGCATTCGTTCTGAGCAGGGTTGCCACATTTAAATCTGTATATTTTCTCCAGGAAATCTTCATATCTGTATCTCAAGCCATAAAATCTGTATCGTAAATCTGTATCCATCTAAACCCAATCAAAATGGTTTTTGAACACACTTTGTTTTGAAAAAGATGTTAATTCGATAATATGTGAATGAAATCTGTCGAAAGTCCGTCATTAACTGTTGTAGCCTGATCTGATTCTCTTTAATTTATTGCTTGAACTTTTTCTGAGACCCCTGTATTTTGTTAATTAAAAGTAAAACCAGAGTCAACATATTCTGTCTTTGCTAATTTGAGAATAGCCTTCAATAAGATCAGTTTGGCGAAGAATATAAATTTATAAGCCTCAAATCTAATAGAAAACAGGTATTTACTAATAGTAATTAATATAATTTTATATAATTTATATAATTTTATTATAATTTCAATACTCTACTCTTCAAGAAATCTGTAAAATCTGTATTTTTGCTAAAAATCTGCATATCTGTATATAAAGATTCTTGGTCACCGCTCTACCCCAAAAATCTGTAAAATACAGAATAATCTGTATATGTGGCAACCCTGGTTCTGAGGGAGATTTCTCTCGCTTTCTCGTGAGAATTTTATCCAATTTAAATTAGCCGCTCTGTTGTTGTTTTGTAGCATTGCCATGCCGTCATGCTTTGATGGGATTCATTCTTGAGATTCTCGCGAAAACAAAGAATGAACCGGTGACAGAATGGCGATAATTCTCAGGTGATAATAGATTCGTGATGCATACGAGTTTAAGTTCACCGAAAATAAACATTTTTTTTTAAAGGGAATATTTTGGCTTCGAAAATTGAAGTTGTATTCTAGATTTCTCTGAAACTATATTAGTATGTATGCACATCACCCGCAAATTGTCGCTTGAAAACACGGAATTGCGTAACCCAAGTAACAATTAAGGTTGTATCAGAGTTTTATAGCGTTCTTCAAAACCTAATCTCAAAACCTTCCATGCAGTCCTCGCAGTTTCCACAACCTCCTGTAGATTTCTATAAAACCATGTTACAGCCAGTTGGCCCAGTTTTATTGCAAACATTAAAACCTAATATACGTTCCAGTTCAGAACCAATAATACACTTCAAGTCTCACATAAAACATGCAACATAAAACCTCCTCTAGACTTGGTGGTTTTGAGAACCACTATATAACCATGATACAACCACTTCATGACTATAATACAACAACAAATAAGCCGATAATGAAACAGTTGTCAACTCTCAGGTTGATTATTTGTTTATTGTTTGTATTTGAAAAAAACGAACAGTGGGTAATGTCTGTGACATAACCGCGAAGTGGACGTAGGACTTGACTTGACCATGCCTTTGAAGATGTATAATATATCCAAATCTCTCACGTCACCTAATTTGTATAAAAAATCGGCGATAACAGCTCAAACATTATTATAACAATTTTCATGAGCAATATAGGAAAAATATCTCGAAAAGAAAAGCTCTCAATCGATTTTTTCATCTAATAGTGGAATTTTTGTTATTTATTTCATTATATGTCACAGTTCTTGTTATGTAACGGTTATGAAAAATCTTGAAAATCTGCTATTCGCGTATAACATTTTATCTCTAGAGTATTTTAGAATTTTTAATACCCTTTAGAAAGTCTATCAATGGCCCTCAGAAGAACCGTATGCTTTGAAAATAAACATTTTCTATGTCCATCTGTTGCGTCATGTTGCAGTGGATTGTAAACTAATGTTGGGTGCTCCGGGTGGAGCGCGAAACCAAAGCTGTCTTCATGCAGTGTAGGTATGTGCCGACGTGTGTTGTTTCTCCAGATGGAACCAGCGGGATACGAACTGCCGACCGATGAACCGGTGACCAATTGCGAGCGTTATCATTATCTTTCTTGATTAGGGCCTGGTTGACCGAAAGAGTTTCTTGTTCGAAACCGAAACACGCACACGGTTTCTTCAAAAGCATCGCAAATCTTTCTCTTGCTTTTCTTCAGCCTGTCTCGGATCGATACTGATGCCAGCCGTCCTCTTCTCGACTCTGCTGCTGTTGCCGGTATCTGCTCGGCATTGCTGCTGTGTCGGGTCTGTGGGATGGACTGCTTCTGGAACTTCTTCTACTGCTGTACTGATGGCTATGCTTCGGCTGATGTTGGCCTCGACGCTGCCGGGCCGAAAAAGTGGATAGTATGGACGATGCTGCCTTGCTAAAAGGTGTGAATGCTGTCGAATCGATATTACTGTTACTTGCCTTGTCCTGGTCAGAATGAAAGGAAAAAAAATCACGTTGCGCTATTTTATGCCTTCTCGTCAGACCAGCAACAGCTCATTCGCAGCTTCGACTGAAGGGCCTCCGAGTCCATAAAGATATCGACTGAATAAGGAAATTATTTAACTCTCATAGCCTTGAAAAAGGCTGTTTGTTTCGGCTTGGTCACGAACTAATAAGAAGGACTGAATGCTCTGTAAGCGAATGCACTTTTCTTTTTATACTTAATTTTAAATCGTCTCTGCTTCCCGATTGATCAGCCAATCAGTGAACGTCTTGTATCCCGTTCCTTCGACAGCCAAGGCGTCAACAGCATCGATGCGTTCGTGGTGGGCCTCTTTTTTTTACTTTTCTTGCTCGCTGCTGGCCTCTATTTCCTAACGGGACTTTTCGCACGGTACAGGCCACAAGCCAGGCAATCGAGCTAAGAATTGCTGTTCAGGTGGGAAATGCGGAAAATTTAGGATTGGTAGCTTGAAGAACATTCAGTCACGTTCGCTTTGTGCACGAACAGTATCAAACAATGTTTTTCTATATAAATCGATTGATAGCTTTTCATTTTGAGATATCTTTTTTCAATTGCTCACAAAAACTGTTATAATAATGTTTGGGCTGTTATCACCGATTTATTTATCTAAATTAGATTATGTGAGAAATTTGGACATATTAAGTGTCTTTAAAGGCATGGTCAAGTCTAGTTTTTCGTCCACTTCATGGTCACAGTTCTTGTTATGTCACGGTTATAAAATCTTGAAAATCTGCTATTCGCGTATAACATTTTATCTCTAGAATATTTGATTTGACACCCAAGTACATCTTCTAACGCGGAGGTATTTAAAACTTTGATATTATATATATATATATATATATATATATATATATATATATATATATATATATATATATATATATATATATATATATATATATATCAGTGGCTCTCAGAAGAACCGTTTGCTTCAAAGAAATACATTTTATATCTCCATCTGTTGCGTCATGTTGCAGCGGACTGTAAGGCTGATGCTAGGTGCTCCTGGGTGGAGCGCAAAACCAAAGCTGTCTTCATGCAGAGTATCCGCTTGACGTGTGCTGTTTCTTCAATGGAACCAGCGGGATGCGAATTGCTTTAATGCAGCATGCGACGAACCAGTGACGAATGCCACCCAATTGCGAAAATTATTATTAACTCTCTTGGCCCTGATAAGGGCCGAAAATTAACTCCTTTCTTTACTCGAAACCAACACACACACACGCGCGATTTCTTCAAGAACATTACAGTTCTTTCTCTTGATTTTCTTCAACTTGTTTCGACTCGATACCAATGCCGGCCGGTCTCGGCTCAACACTGAAGCCGGTCGGCCTCAGCTCTTCATTGATGCCGGCTAGTTTCGGCTCGACTCTGCTGCTGCTGCCGGTATCTCCTCGGCATTGCTGTGGTGTCGGGTCTGTAGAATAGGCTGCTTCTGGAACATTTCATTTCTGCGGCTGTACTGGCATGCTTTGGCTGATGGTGGCCTCGGCGCTGCCAGGCCGAAAAGCGGATGATGCGGACGATGCTGTTTTGCGAAAAGTTGCGAGTGCTGTCGAATCGATGCTACTGTGGCTTTGCTTGTCCCGGTTAGAATTAATGAAAAAAAAAAAACGTTTTGCGCTATTTTATGCCTTCTCAGCAGACCCAGCGGCAGCTCATTCGCTGGTGTCTGCATCCATCAGAATCAAACGAACAAATGACGCGAGGAACAAGCGGCACCCATATTTATAGGTTTCGGTGCAGTCAATGTTTTGCTTCGAAAACAGTTTTAGGCCTATTGAAACAAGTTTTTCGGGTCATATCAAGTATGAATATGAAAGGCATACTTAAGATCTGTCGATTAAGAGGTTTTCCGAAGAGATCCGTTCACTGGGACAAACGCTATTATCATTCAAAATCTTTCAACACAGCGTAACGCGGTCGATTTAGAAATATTGAAATGACACCCGGTATAGTGAAGAGAGACGTAAGTCCTACGTCAAAATATGCTTTTCTTCCTGCAATACATGGATTACCAGGTGGGTGGCACGACGCCATGTTTTTGCAGCCAACATCTCAGTGTAAAATTCATGATAGTATGTGTTTTGTTTACAAACATCACATTTGATTCTCATTAGGATACAGAACTGTCAGTGGGATACGATCGCGCAATGTTGGCTGCAAAACAAACCTATTGTGTGAGATAGGGATGCCACCCGGCTGTGGATTACATGTTAACAACAAAAATAAAAGAATTATTATCAGCCAGTTCAATAAAAGTTCATATCTGGCTTTGAGTGTTCTATGCATGTTGGAAGGCATGCCAGGGATTTTTCATGGTGAAACCATGATAAATAATCAGTATTTTAACAATGCGCTTCGTTAATTTGTTATTATTTAGAATTTTCAAGTTTAATTAATTGCATTAGTTAATTACTTTAAAAATAATTTCAATGAATAACCACTTTGGTTGATCAAATAATCAAAGCATTGTTCCTAAAACTTATTAGGATGACCAATTTTCCCGTTTAAAAGGTGAAACAGAAATTTGCATGATATTTCGATTATGAAATTCATTATTTTTTTCATATCGGCGACATTTTTTCGAATAAAACTTTGATTGCATAAAAAAATGCCTCTATATAACCATCACTCCTGAACTGGCTTTATATGGGCATTTCAAACACCTAGAGGTTTTATCTTGGCCTTTTTCAAGACCATGTTACGACTAGCAAGTTTTATCTTGGTCAAACCTAAAGCTTGGTAGTTTTATATATAATGACAACATGACAGATATAAAAAAATCATAAACAAACTTTTTCTGCCCTCGGCATCGAATGCAAGTACTTTTAAAAATAAGTATTTCAATTAAAAAGCATATAGTGGCAATTGTTAAATGGTATATTTTGTACCATAAAAGTGTTTTACTCGTATTAAATTGGCAAAGCATGTATGGATTAAATACATATTTTCATACCCCTCATGGGCAAATGCTGTTTGAACAGTTTTTTCAACGACTTAAATATATAAGAGAACTGCTCCTGGATTTCAACTCATGGCTCCGATGTTCATCCCATTGAAAGCAGAGCAATGGAAAGGTATTTGATTTGTGATTTTTTTCAGCAGGAGTTCGCATGTTGACAAAAAGAAGCGAAGAAATTGGTGCCGTATTTCTTTACTTCCCGATAAGATGAATGTATTTTCAGTGAGTGAGATGGAGATCGGAACAGTTCCCCTACATAATTCACGACATAGAAAAAACTGCTAAAACGACTGAAAGCGAAATGAAAAAACTCCCGTGGGTCAAACAATTTGTGCTGAAAATTTAGTTTCTATCCATAGTAGTAGTTTCAAGCTTCGTATTCCTATGCAGGTCTTCTTCAGGAGTAAAGGTTATATGTGGGTTTTATACAGGACTCTACGAAGCTTGGCAGCTTTTATAAGTCTTGATCAAAACCAACATATAACTTAACTGCTGGCTTTATGTCAGTTCCATTTTTTAGCTCTGAGGAGGAACACAGGAGCATTATAAAACCTAAAGAGCTGTGGTTTTATATTGGAATTCTGTACGTAGTTCTCAAGTACTCTTGCGGATCTAATTAAATGACAACTGAATAAAACCAAAATAAAACTTTAAGCATTTCTACATGCCGTAATAAAACCTCTATAAAACTAGCATAAATCTTCGAAGCATTGAGATTGTTACTTGGGAATTAACGTTGGTGGAATAATCGATCTAAGATTTTTAAGGTGCAACTTCTTAGGAATTTCGATTATCCAGTTCACTAATTGCATACTGATATATACTGATCCTATGGAACATGATCGGAAACTAGCAAACAAACTTTTCGCGGCAAACAAAATGAGCGAAAAATGTTTGTTGTTCTTCAGAGTATTTTGTTTGAAGAGCAATTTCTCGCTGAAAATGTTCGTGGGTGAACATCCAAAGAGTTCCTCTAATTGAATCAGTATTTCGAACCTTGGATTAACCCGTTTCAGTTTGGGCCAGATACTAGAATTGAAAATAAGCTGTTTTTCGGATAGTAGTTTGTGCAACTAGTTGCAAAAAGATGTTTTTTTTCAGCAAGAGTTGTAAGTTTATCCAACGAGGCTTGCCGAGTTTGATAAATACTAGGGGAGGAGGTTCGGTTGTGGGCACCGTTATGGGCACCCCTCTGTATCTTTTGACAGGCAAGAGATGCTGTCATTCTGATAATTATCATTTGTTTGCTATAGTAGCATGATGTTTTGTGCTCAATATCAAACCGGATGGGCATCTCTACTTTGAACTAGGAACAAATAAATTTTTCGTACAAGAAAAACAACACGAAAGTTTCTATTTTGAGGCCCAATGTCGATTGCCATCAAAATTTTAGCGTGAATTTTTTTTTTCTCGTTTCAAAAAGGCTGCGAAATTCGGTTGTGGGCACCTTTATTGGTTCGGTTATGGGCACCTCCATTTTATTGATAAATCATTCAATATCGTTTTACTTGTCCCTTAACTTATTTTTAATAACGTTTTAAGGCAGTTTTTATAATTAGTTTGACATAATTGTTCGAAATAATGAGTTTATTTAATATTTTTGATAAGAAAATTATTTTGAGCTTTTTAGTGGAATGTTTTCACTTGTCATAAGACGAGTTAATACAATCCCATTGAATTCCACCACTTAAGGTCAATCCTGACGGAATCCAAGTTTCAAAGTGCTCGCGTTTTCGGGGGCACACCACTCGATACGGAGGCGGTGCACAACTGTCATTTTTGTTGATTTAGCTTTGCTGCGTCGCAACATGCGTGAAAAAATAAAAATGACAGTTATACGTCGCTTCCGTATCGAGTGGTGTGCCCCCGAGAACACTTTGAAAATTGAATTCCGTCAAGCTGTTTAAGTCGAAAGTCAAATACAAGTCACTGATGACGGCCTTACTGTTGAGGTCGAAATACGTATCTGTCAAGATACAATTAAGTGGTGGAGTTCAATGGGATTGTATTAACTCGTCTTATGACAAGTAATATTTTTGTTCTTTGGGCATGTCTAGTCATTATACACACTTTTTGGAACAAGCGTTGACCGATTTGCTTGCAAACAAGTTGCATTCGACAGGGAATGCTTTCCCATTATTTCCTATTAAAAATTATTCGGATCCGACTATGGGATCAAAATTTATGGCCAAAATATTTTTTTGTTATGAAACAGAAAGGCACTATTGCCGTTAGGGTGATTAATCAGGATTTTTTTACTGTGATGCATACCAATAAAACGTAAATCAATGAAAAATTAAAACCCATTTACCTAAAGTGCTATTTTAGACCTTTCTTATCTGATTTTTTCAACATCCTCCTTAAGGCACCGAGGAGGCATCATCACTGCTAGGTGAATTGATTTGAGTTTTTAGCGTCTCCTGGCTTTTTAGAATGAATAAAGTATTCCTTGTCTTTAAATTTGGGTGGTTTTATTCATGCTTCTTTATTTTTAGCTAAGTTTTCAAGGGTGCCCACAACCGAACCACGAAATGAAAATGTCCAAAAATGTCAAATTTTCTAAATTGTCAATATTTTTTTCTAAATCGATGAAATCATATTAATTTCTTTGCTAGTAGTAAGGTTATAAGTTCAGCTTTCGATTGCTATGCAAATGTCGACATAAGTTCAACCAGGGCCAAAGTTATGGACCAAACACAAAAGGGTGCACACAACCGAACCTCCTCCCCTACGAGTGCTGAAAATATCGAGGTTTGCAACAAGTTGCAAACGCTATTTTTTTTTTCATTCTTGCCAAAAAATTGTGTTGCTGCAGAGAACAATCAGAATCCATGTTATCGTGCCAAATTGCATAGCTCGACAAGCCATGAAGCGATAGATGAACTTGCTTTTGGAAAATTTTGATGTCATGTTCATCAAACTATTTCATGTATTACGGGACGCAGAGAATACACGAGTTGAGCACTTACCCAAGCTAATCCAGCAAAATTTACACTCAGAAATAGACCAAACCTGCAATAACATACAAACAAATCATTTTTCATATTTTTAAAGTTTATACTTTGAAATACGTAATTACTAATCTATGCAAGATCAAATAAATACACGTCGAGGATGCGGAGGTTATACTAATCGAGTATAAACTGCACGTAAACGAACGTTCGGTCAACAAGGAGAATCGCAGTAAGCATAGATTTTCCTCAGAGTGTAGTCATGTAAATACTGTTCTGATGTTGGTTTTTCTTTACAGCACCTGAGCGCTATAATGGATTTCACGCAACTCATTTGAGTTACATAATGTTCATTAAGGCGTCCATTTCGTTGGAATGGAAAAGTAGGCCGTTTTATCATTAAAAGGCGAACTGTAAACCAGGTATTATGATCAGGAATTTGAAAAAAAAATCTATTCCATCTCTTGTGCTAAGAAACATAAGGGCGTGAGTGGTATTGATCGTTTTCTCTTCATCGATTTTAAATTTTGCTAATAACGAATTTGATTTCGTTTCCTTCACGCTAACTTTCAACTACTCAGTGACTGAGTAAACATGTGTTGCCGTCTCTTTTATCCACGAAAATTTTACTCAGCTTCCGTCAAAAGCGAGCCATTTGATAAAAACAAATCGCCGGGTGAAACAATTTTAAGGTGACTCGGGGAGTCACTAAACACCGTGTTATTTTTCCTATCTTTCGTCTCTCTCTAGCATTATCACCTCGCAACTTTGGAGCGGCGTATTTTGGTTTTCAGTTTTTTGATGTAACTGTAAATGTATCAGCATGAAGATTGTGAGTAAGCACGCGCCTGTGATACTTTTTCAAAATCACATTTGTTGTAGAAAAAAAGTTAAGCATTCAATGGTGAAAATGATGACGATTTGATGATTGTTAGTGCTTCCCGTGTCACCTTTAACGATCGTTGGAAATTTTCGGCATTGCAAGGTCAAAGAGGAAGAGTATGCCTGCATAGAAATAAATTGTATGATGAATACTTAATATTATATGTATTCCATTCCCCTTATAATCATCATTAGCTGTGCGATACATGTGCAATCATATGACTAAGCTTTTTACCGTCCTGATCATACCAAATTATTGACAGATTGTACATCTTATAATAAAGATACCTGGAATGAGAAATGAATAATATTCTTATAAGAAAAAAATCATACATAATATAATTTGGGTAGCTTTTTACACATAAAGGCTTTTCACGCACAAAAAGAAGTGTTTTCATTTTCAGTGTTGTGCGTCAATTCTCTCGACTTGAGATAATTAAACATATAGTTTTTCTCGAAGTCGGTGATGATCTAAAATGCATGTAAGTCTTATATAAAATGAGAGATAAAATGTTAAATAAATCTATTCTTGTTTCTCCCATTTCTGTTTGTTTCCAGAATCATCCATTTCCTTCCACTGCACGGGAAAACGCCGTGACCGAACAGCAGTTCTACGCTTCTCCTCCTTGTCTATAGTGCTAGAAAATTCAGCAAATCGGGCTCAGCGGATATACTTCCGAAGGTAATTACACTAATAATCTTCTGTGATGGCCCTCCTTTTATGTATCTCAAAAGTGTTAAGAACAGGTAATAATCGGCTGACCCTAAATGCATTTTTGTATAATAACTTCGTATTGAATAAGGATGAATACCTTGATTATACGGTGTTGAACTTAATCTAGAATTAAAAAAACACCTAAATAAAGATAAAAAAAAAAAAAAAAATACCTTGATTACTTTTATGTTTCCACGTATCATTTTTTAGAAAGCTTGTTTCCAGTAAACCAAAATGCAAAAGTGCGTGTGCACTCTGCGTTATACATAGCATTTATCATTTGGCACATAACAAAAGTGAGTAGATGCCCGTATTGTCAACGCTTCTTTTACGCATTGTTATACTGAATCCAGTTGAAACCCAAAATTGGGGGCTACCCAACAAACGATTTCAGTTGAATAAGCTAGTTTTTAGCTGAACAAGCCAAATTGTGGCGAAATAAGTTCTTTATCAGCCTCCAATGCTTGTTGGATAGCGAAGTTGGAGTTTCTCATAATCCGTACTGTAGAGAATTGACAATTGATGTCTTTTCGAACCAAGATTAGACCAATAACTGATTTCAATCTAGAGCTTTCAAACAAACCTTTTCTACACGCCTGCTTATTTATAATTGCTTTTATTTATAGAGGTGCATAATTTTCTTTTATTATCATTATCGTGATATCGTTGTTATAGAGATTTTTAAGCTAATGAATGGGTCTTCTCTTATTCCTCCACATTACCCTACATGTCTACCCCTATTTTTTTTTTTAATAATGCGATTATTTATTCTTATAAATGTTTGTTATAATTCAATAATGTTAAGACAAATTTAACAATCAAGTTGTAAGTTCCCGTGTAATTATTCATATATAGTGTACAGCAGCATGCCTTGAACTTTGCCGGTTTCTTCAATTCACGTTTTGATTTTCTTTGTGTTTCGTCATCGCATACATCCATCATTTGATCTTCCCTACAAGTGATTCTGGTGTAATCGGCTCATAAGCATCAGATATCCTCTTTGCATCTTGTACATTGCGTGAAAACTGGACCCCACGATCACTACGCACTACGATTTAGCTCCATCACGTGCAATCACCGTATATTTCTCCGCTCCGAAGATAGGATCGCTCTTGCAACGTTTTGTTTTCGTTATCACGACCATATCGCCAACTGCAATATCTGATGGCTTTGCTCCTCGCCTCTTGTCAGCATACTGCTTGCTTTCCAACTTAGACAACGCATCCTTTTCTCGAATATCAGTTCGATCCAATTCTATACTGTTGTCCCAGAGATGTGGAAATGTGCCCACGAAATTTCCATCCACAAGTAATTCAAATGGGGTCACACCCAGCCGAGTCAGAGGTCGAACCTTATTGCATATGCACATATCTGTTCAACGCCGCTTTCCAATTGGTTTTGTCGATTTTGATGCAGCGAGAGTCTCTTTCACTCCTCTATTTTGTCGTTCTACGGCGCCATTTGATTGAGCGCTTAAAGGGATTGATTTCCACACTTTCACGCCTTTGTCCTCCCACGTTTTAATGAATTTTCGCTTTGGAATGGGGGTCCATTATCACTTTGAATAGCTAATGGATACCCCCATACCTCGAAAATCCGATTTAAAGCAATATTCGTGGCATCTGCATCAATTTTGCGCATTTCAACCACGTACAAATATCGGGAATACGTGTCGACTAACACTAAATTCTCCATTACCGAAATCCTTATCTGTGAAGAAATCAATTTGAATAATTTCCACGGTCCTTTTGGTAAAACTCGACTCGAAAGTGGAATTGGTGGATTTCTACGCGATAGTAAAAGACATGTTTCACACTTTGTAACATATGCTTCTGCTGCTTTTCCCAATCCTGGCCACCAAAAGTATTCGCGTAGGATACGTTTTACAGAGCTTGCGCCCATATGTCCTTGATGTGCAGATTGCAATGCAGTAGCTCGCAATTCTAGTACAATTCTACTATCCTTATACACTATGGGTCCTAACATTCTCAGGTTTTTCGCTTCTGACTCATATCTGCGCAGTCCTGGTCCCCAATGTCCGGAAGCTATTGCATCCCGAACCATTTGCAATTCTGAATCTACCTCGGATTCAACTGTGATTTCGTTCCACGAAATTTCCATTGTACCAACGTCGAGATAATATAGCAAATGTTTTCATACGTATCATCGAACGGTTCAGTAGAGGCGGGTTGTATCTGAAATAGGTAAACCATTCAAATATATAAAACGAGGTGCAAAAAGGCAGTTAATGGTTACCAATCTTGAAACTGCATCCGCAATATTCATGTTACCAGAATTCTCTTAACCTCGAAATTATACGGCTGTAAACGCAAGGCTCATGCTTCAGCTCTCGATATTGCTCGTTTTCCGCAGCGGTGTTGCCCATTGAAGATAAATTCGTTTGCTTCAGCATCAGATCTCTGATGAACATCTTACTGGTGAGGTATACTGAGAATTTTTCGATTCCCCATACAATAGCCAAGGCCTCTTTATGCGTATGGGGTATCTTTGCTCTGTCTCAGTAAGGGCTTTTGATGAACATGCAATGATCCTTGCTTTGGAAGAGTTATCGTACTGCACTAGGACAGCGCCCAGAGCATATGGCGATGCGTCGACGAACAATTCAGTGACATCGTCTCGGGAGAAGTAACCCAAAACTTCCACTGCTTTCAACGCTTGATCTTTAAGATAGTTGAACTCGATTTCCAAATCGGCATTCCAATGAAACTGGTTGGATTTTGCTAAATCCCTTAGATTTTTAGTTTTATCTGCTCGGTGATATATGAATTTCTCGACAAATGTGATCAGACCTAAGAAACTCTTGACTTCCATAAAGAATGTGGTCTTCGAAAGTTCTTAATTGCACTCACTTTTTTCGGACTCTATGCTCCACCATCTTCAGACAACGTGAAACCCAAAAAATCCACCGAAGATTTTGAAATCCTACATTTCTTCTGATTAATCTCGACGTTATGGTTCTCAAATCGACGCATCACTATAATAAATTAACTACTATGAACAAAATAGGCCTCAAATTAAAAAATAATGCATAAATTACCTTCTTTCAGATTCGCATCATGTTCTTCTTGAGTAGCGCCGAACACAAGCACATCGTCTAAATAATTAACAGTTCCTTCACAGCCAGCTAGGATACCTGTTTGCATTATCTCTTGGAAGATATCCGGGCGTTACATAACCCGAAAGGAAGGCGACAATACCGGTACATTGTATCTCCAGAGAAAAAGTTTGTCAAATGACGAGAACCTTCATCTAGTGGTACATGATGAAAAGCGCTTGAGAGGTCGATTGTCGAGAAATGTTTGGCACCATGAAGGTCCATTAGGATTGATTCAAAAGTTGGCATTTTAAATGGCGTTCTGAATATACACTTGTTAGAGGCCTCGTGAAGTCAATCACTAAACGAATATCGTCCTTCCCCTTTGGAACAACCAGTAAAGATGAACAGAAGGATCTATCCATTGAATCTGTTACCTTCTCGATGATTCCGGCAGATAGAAGCTCTTGCAGCATTTGCTTCGTTTTATCTTTGTACGCCGGAGGAATGTTTGTGAATACATTACGAGCTGGAGCGATATCTTTGTTATAGCTTAGACTGACAGGAGCTATATTGAACGTAGGGAACTTTTTGGTTGACAACAAAAGAATACGAGGGTTAGCTAGTTCACATGGCCATGAGACCTCTTCCGCATCCATAATTGGAACGTTAAGTCCAACAGCTAGCACACTGTACCTCGAAGCGGTATTGAAACCTAGTAGCGATCTGACTTCATCCACAACGTAAAACTTCTCAAACATTGACGGCCGGTCCTCTGAAATATACAGATTGGCACTGAAGGTTGCAATAACTTTTATTTCGTCGCTTGAAGCGTATGCTCGCAGAGGTTTGTCAGCCGAATATCGTAGATCATATATTTCCTTAGAGCTTGACAGAATATCATTGAAAGAATTCTTCGTGACAGTATTCACTTGCGCACCGGAGTCGATAAAGAAAAATTTCCACATTTGCAACCTTAGCTCTAATCAGCGCATCTTTTTCAGTTGGTACTACGTTGGAAGACTGTCCTACCTTATCTATCTCAAACGTACTTGATTTTATACTATTGGTGTCAATTTTCAGTAGCTTCGAATTTAAACTGTGCTTATCTTCAGACTGTCTTCTATTCGCTTCTTGACAACCCTGTAAACCAATAGCAAGCTTATTAATGAACCACACAGAATAGTTTCTAGATTGCATTTAAGAATATCAAAACATTTGCAACGAACGAGTGTTATATTTATTTAAATTCAAAATTGTGGTATCATACAGATGTAAGCTAAGTGTGATATGTGTATTCATTCATCAATATTAGAATCCTGTACCTGTGGCGTCTCCAGATTTTCATCTTCAAGCTTCGAAAGTGCGGCTATTTTTCGCGGGGATTATCGTTCGCTTCCTCTCCCATGCGTTTGTCGGTCTGCTTTGCAGCCGATCGGTGCATCTTTACGAGCAATATGACCCTTTACGATTGCAGGTGCGACATACTTTGTCTGACAAAAGGACAATCTTGCAGTGGGTGGTATACGCTTCGGCATCTCCAACAAAAGACTGCATGTGCCAACATTTGACCTGATACAAACCGTCCTCTTGTGTTACCACGAAAATGTCTGTAATTACCTGCCTGTCGGTGCTGGCCGCGTAAGTTTTGATGATGTGTTGATGATTGGTGGGAAACCGCAGCAACAACAGCAGGTTTTGATGATCTGTTCTTGCGCTGAAACTCTTCCTCGTTCATCTTCTCAATCTCGCTGTCTCGAACCATATCGATGAGGTCTTTCATCGATCCTTGCTTGATCCAATTACGGTGTGCTAGAGAGCGAACGACGCTGTCTGTGGTTCCTTTGTGATTGTTCTTGCAATCGCTTCCATTTCCTCTTCACTGCTGTATTCACATAACTTGGCAGCCACGCCAACACGACGAACGAACTGTATGTTGTCCTCTTTCGATGATTGACTCCATGTTCATCAGTTTGCTCCGCTGTGACATCAAATATGCTCGGCACCCGTAGTAGCCATCCAGACGAGCGATAAGCATTCAGATACGGAAACGTGAGTTGATCCGGCATGCCCGTGGCCGTGATTGTGCTTTGGAAGATCTCCAGCAGACTAGCTCCGGCCTTTATCTTAAAGATCCCCATTTTCGTTCGCTCATCGGTCGTACTTATCAAATTGAGAGAGGTTTCCAGGATTTCCTTCCAGCGTAGGTAGGCTTGTTTGTCAACTTCGAGTTCTCCATCAGACGGCTTGCACTCCGGAATATTCAGTGTACTCAGCGACAAATGCGTCATGGACGCCATCATAACCGATTCACTTGCTGTATTCGGCCGTTCCATACGAATTTCACTGGATTGTGCTTGCGGGAGTTGTTCATCGAGCTCTGATACTAACAACATACTACTGCGGTTTGCGTTACTAGTAATCTCTTGAAGTTTTGCTCTTAGGGTTTCAATTTCAGCTCGCGACGCCTCTAGTTCTTTCTGGAGCCTTTTTTAGACGCTGGTTTCTCAGCAGTATCTGCAGCTTCTTTTGAAGTAGTTTGCTCATTGCTAAAACATGGACTATTAGAATCTCTTACTAAACATATTTGCTATATATAATCGATTACCTTTTTCTTTTCAATCTGCGGGTTTCCATTGTTTCATAAAACCGAGCATAAAACTGAGTTTTCAGCCGGAAAAAATTTTCAGCTGCCAGTAAACTACAGCCTTGTAAATTGAGCCCAAAAAACAACTATGTTTGCTTAGATCACTTCTGGTGTGTTGTGTGATCTTTCATGGAATTATTGGCATAGTTACCATGCATGGCACTATAGCAGCCTTAGCAACATCAACAACTTTTAGCACTAAGTTATTTTTTTTTCCCGGAATCGAGCTGCATAAATGTTTAATTATCAAAATATAATTGACTCAATCTGCATTTTCCGGCAAAAATCCATAATATTCATATATATATTTTTTTTATTTGATCTCTGCCCATGCCTGTCAGAGTCTCATTTTGATCCGGTTATCTGCCTTTGTCCATCAGAAACCGTAACACTTCATCTCCGCCTATGTCCATCAGAGACTACTCGCAATTTCATTTTTAGGATCTCTGCCCATGTCCGTCAGAGTCCAATTCTTTTTTTTTTTGGTTGTCTGCCTTTGTCCATCAGAAACCATTTCTTATTGGTCTAGTCTTTGTTCATAATAAGACAAATTAAATTGATTCAAACCTTCTACCGACGACGCCATTGTAGAGAATTGACAATTGATGTCTTTTCGAACCAAGATTAGACCAATAACTGATTTCAATCTAGAGCTTTCAAACAAACCTTTTCTACACGCCTGCTTATTTATAATTGCTTTTATTTATAGAGGTGCATAATTTTCTTTTATTATCATTATCGTGATATCGTTGTTATAGAGATTTTTTAAGCTAATGAATGGGTCTTCTCTTATTCCTCACAGTTTCCAGTAAACCAAAATGCAAAAGTGCGTGTGCACTCTGCGTTATACATAGCATTTATCATTTGGCACATAACAATTAGTGAGTAGATGCCCGTATTGTCAACGCTTCTTTTACGCATTGTTATACTGAATCCAGTTGAAACCCAAAATTGGGGGCTACCCAACAAACGATTTCAGTTGAATAAGCTAGTTTTTTAGCTGAACAAGCCAAATTGTGGCGAAATAAGTTCTTTATCAGCCTCCAATGCTTGTTGGATAGCGAAGTTGGAGTTTCTCATAATCCGTACGTTGAACCTAACTTCGGAAGTGGTGCGCTGAATAGCGCTTCGGGATATGAAAACAGCGCACCACTTCCGAAGTCAGGTTTAACGTACGGATTGTGAGAAAAATCCAACTTCGCTATCCCCCAATTCCGGGTTTCAACTGGATTGAGAATAAAATAGTGCGTACAAGCAGTATTGAAAGGACGCCATATAATCATCGAGCCTAACATATGGTGTGAAGCTTCAAATCGCACCTTATGCGTATACATCATAATGCATATGGAAGGCGCCATCACCACCTTTTAATATCTTTCAACATAATTTACAGATAAAACTGTTGAGTGGACGTCTATACGGAAGAGATTCTGCAAACGCAGCTTATGCATCCAGTTTCCCGCGTTCGATAATGATGGCGACTGTGGCAAAACATGTTTTGAGAAGGTTATTGAGCAATAAATTAAATATTACAGATATTTTTTAGTGGTAACTTATTTTATTATAAACTGAGGAAAGAACAAAATACTATCCTACTGAAATTTGTGAAATAATATTATACATATTACAATACCCTAATCGTATAATTGAAAGATTATCGTACAGCGTTTATTTCGGATTAACAGCTGAATAATTGAAAAATCTTACTATTTATCGTCTTTGTTGAATATAATCAAAACCCGAATGATCGCATGAAACAAAAATGAAGATAAATCAATGATTCATGGTAAAATTGCTTTGCAAAAATTCATGCAAAAGTTGATGTTTTTGAATGGTAACGATACTTAACAACCCATTCAATGTATCATCCAAAACCAAAATATTATAAGGTATATCGTAAATATCATTTATGCTATAATTAACGTACAGTATTTTATAAAAACGATAACTAGAAAAATCGTTGTATAATTTCATTCTATTCGGGATGAGCGGAAGGCTCAGGTGAAGATCGGTTTATGTTCTTAAGGTGAAGGTGAGTTGAGTACCAAAACAAAGCTTTGAAAGTATTGGTACAATAAAAACTGTCATATACTGTTGTAGTATTGGTATCGTATTTATAAAAATCAAAAAATATTAGTAGGGTGGCTCAAAAAACGACCCAGCTCCAACACGCTCACTCGATTCCGTCCCATGCTCCGAGTGTCCTCCAAAAATCGAATTGAACAAAAACTGGTTGAGCACAAGCCGGTTCAAGTTTGTATGAAAACTAGTATGGGAAACAAAACCTTTCATTACACTGGCTACAGCGCCTCCCCTCCGAACGCTGGCGAAAAGAGAACCCACATAGCTGAAAGCAACATTCTAAAGACTTCACTGAACGAAAATCGCACCGCAGGAAAGATCCATTGATTACGTAACGCAAAAAAATATCATTGCCGCTCACCCCCATATCACACTTTTTGAATGAAGTACCTGCTTCTGGTGCAATAGATATCACAGACAAATTTTGGCTATTTTGTTGAAGCACACGTTTCTGATGCCACACTGATGCCTTCTGAGAAGCCTAATGATCATGCTAAAGACACGCAACCTCGATTGAAATCGACTTCTAACTATTGGAACGACCATTAAATATACATTGTCTACAGAGCTCTTCTTTTTCTTCTTCTTATTGGCATTACATCCCCACACTGGGACAGAGCCGCTTCGCAGCTTAGTGTTTATTAAGCACTTCCACAGTTATTATCTGCGAGGTTTCTAAGCCAAGTTACCATTTTTGCATTCGTATATCATGAGGCTAACACGATGATACTTTTATGCCCAGGGAAGCCGAGACAATTTACAATCCGAAAATTGCCTTGACCAGCACCGGGAAGCGCAGCCAGCCACCACCAGCATGTTCTTGCTGTGTAGCCGCGCGTCTTACCGCACGGCACACGTCTACAGAGTTAAAGCTCTTGAATATTTCATCCATTCATATGGTCTCCCTCCTCGCCAGCGCCCAATGACGGAGCGCCACAATCAGAATAATGTAAAATTCAACCTCGCTATATCAACTGTCATACAAACCTGAAACGACCTGTGCACGGTAAGCCTCTATTCAAACCAGCCCAAACAATCGACTGAGCGTGGCGGAGCAAAATTATTTTTTGAACCACCCTAGTTAATAGTTTGCTGCTGCCGGTGCCGTTGATTACATTCGCTCCGCGATTAGTTTTTAATCGTTTTTTTCGGGCAAAAATAGCAGTTTATATTAAATTTTCGGTTTAAACAAGTGACTGATTTCGAAAAGTGATGTTTAATTTGCATTCCATCAACATTTCGGTCTGCTCATGTGCGGAGAAGTGAGTAAAAACTTGATTTTCTCAGTGCCCTTTGAGAAGAAGTGAAGTGTAGTGATAAACCCACCAAATCGCGAACGGCTAATAAATCGGCACGAAACTGCTGATTTATGCTATAATTCGAGCTGAAATACATAAGACTCTTTGGATAAACATGTTCATTATCACGGGAAGTGAATAAATATGCTGTGAACAGGTTAGTAATTTGAATATTAAACTTTTGTTCGATGCTGTTCGATGCATTCGAATGTTGGAGAGAGAGGAGTGCGGGAGGTGTGGGGTTGACCCGAGGGAGGTTCGGTGCCATATTGACTGCCATCGTGGTACTCCTCCTACTATGTCCTTAATGGATGTAAAGTGGAAAACAAGTTCAATGATTTCTCGCATAACTTTTCAAAAGGACCTAAGTAACATTTTTTTCATGAATTAATTTGAATACTGCAATCAATAGCTTTCATGTTGTTCTGTTGTTTGCATTATTCAAATTAATTCATGAAAAAAATGTTACTTAGGTCCTTTTGAAAAGTTAAGCGAGATTTGTCGAAGATTTTCCTTAAGGTTAAAATGGGAGGTTCGATAATTAAGTTTTAGGTGGACAGTGGCTCACCAGTATCGTTGATCAGCAGTACTGATAAAGAGAAATATTTGAGCAATCCATCATTACAACCGTCGCACATTTAGTTATTGTCTTGTCTTGTCTTAGCACATGCATATTGAGCTACGAAGTTATTGTGGAAACAAAATAGGGGTCCATGGTGTTATCGACACAGAAGTGCTGTACGAAGACAAAGCTATGTATTCATTTGCGTTGGATCGTAGTAGAGGGAAGCCGACATCCGATGCTAGTACCCGAATGGATGCGAGCTTTAAGTTTGAGCTAGAATGATATTCTGGGGGTTTCTGTTAGCTCTGTTGAGCTCGACGTAGCGTTCATCACCGAAATGCATCTAAAACTAGAAGTGAACGTCAATATCCCGGATTTTCGCATCGTGCGACTCAACCTGCAGACCAGGAAAAGTGGTGTGACCGTCGCTCTTCACTACAACATGAACTGCCGCTCCCCGCTGAGTGTAATCGAGTTGCCGATGATCTATCAGCCACCCTTCGGAGGGACACCGTTAAACTAACGCGGGTGCAAGGTCAGACCCCATTGTGCTAACGTGCTGTGCGGGTCTTTTTTTTTTTTAATTTTATTTGCTAATTATTTAATACATGCATTCATATCTTAGACTAGGTGTTCCGTGTTTTCTTAACACTATCATCCTTATTTGCTATGTTACGCTTTTAGTTATTATTAATACATTTCAACTGCCGCTAGCAGTTAGAATTTTTCTTCTGGATGGATTGAACCATGTAGGAATTACAATGTTTTCTACTTAAACTAAACTTAACTCTATTTTTTACTAAGGGTACAAGGAGTTAATCGTTGCAATAGAAGATTGCAACGATTTTATCTAAAATTGAAATTATTTTGTTGGACATTTGTTGCAATGTCTCAATATTAGAAATTCTATGAAGTTCATTGGTACTATACCACGGAGGCAACTTCAGAATCATTTTCAAAATTTTATTTTGAATCCTCTGGAGTACCTTCTTTCTGGTATTGCAGCAACTAGTCCATATTAGCACAGCATACAACATGGCAGGTCTAAATATTTGTTTGTAAATCAAAAGTTTGTTCTTAAAGACAAAGTTTTGATTTTCTGTTTATAAGTGGATATAGGCACTTAATATATTTGTTACATTTGGCTTGAAGGCCTTCAATGTGATTTTTAAAGTTAATTTTGATCTAGCAGAAGTCCTAAATATTTAGCTTCGCTAGACCAATTAATTGGAACCCCATTCATAGTGACAATATGTCTGCTAGAAGGTTTCAAATAAGAAGCTCTCGGCTTATGTGGGAAAATTATAAGCTGAGTTTTGGAAGCATTCAGAAATTTTCCATTTTTGCAAGTAAGTGGAGAAAATATCCAAACTTTTTGCAATCTACTACAATATGACACAGAAGGCTTCCTTCGCCCTTTGGCTGAGAGACCTGTGTCATCTGCAAACAAAGATTTTTGACACCCTGGTGGTAAATCAGGTAAGTCAGAAGTAAAATGTTATACAATATGGGCCCCAGTATGCTGCCTTGAGGGACACCAGCCTTACAGGTAATCTATCAGATTTGGTATTCTGATAGTTTACCTGCAGTGAGCGATCTGATAAATAATTTTGGATCAGTTTAATGATGTACAGAGGAAAATTAAAATTCATCAATTTTACAATCAAACCTTCATGCCAAACACTGTCAAATGCTTTCTCTATATCAAGAAGAGCAACTCCAGTCGAATATCCTTCAGATTTGTTGAGCCGAATTAAGTTCGTAACTCTTAATAACTGATGAGTGGTTGAATGCCCATGGCGAAAACCAAATTGCTCATCAGCACAAATAGAATTGTCATTAATATGAACCATCATTCTATTTAAAATAATCTTTTCAAACAGTTTGCTTATTGAAGAAAGCAAGCTGATTGGTCGATAACTAGAAGCCTCAGCTGGATTTTGTCCGGCTTCAAAATTGGATCAACTTTGGCGTTTTTCCATTTATCTGGGAAGTATGACAATTGAAAACATTTGTTAAATAAATTAACCAAGAAGGATAAAGAGCTCTCAGGAAGTTTTTTGATAAGTATGTAGAAAATACCATCATCACCCGGGGCTTTCATATTTTTAAATTTTCTAGTAATAGATCTCACTTCATCCAAATTAGTTCCCAACGAAGGGTCAAAAACATTATCTTGGTTGAGAATGTCTTCGAAGCTTCGTGTAACCTGATCCTCAATTGGACTAGTGAGACCTAGACTAAAATTATGGACACTCTCAAACTGCTGAGCAAGTTTTTGAGCCTTTTCGCCATTTGTTAATAAAATTTTATTTCCCTCTTTAAGCGCTGGAATTGGCTTTTGAGGTTTTTTAAGAATTTTCGTTAATTTCCAAAAGGGTTTCGAACTGGGATCCAACTTGGAGACATTATTCTCAAAGTTGGTATTTCTCAGAATAGCGAAACGTTTTTTAATTTCATTTTGCAAATCTCGCGAAATAACTTTCAACGCGGGATCGCGAGGTCTTTGGTATTGCCTTCGCCTCACATTTTTAAGACGGATCAGTAGCTGAAGATCGTCGTCAATAATAATGGAGTTGAATTTAATTTCACATTTAGGAATTGCAATGCCTCTGGCTTCGACAATTAAATTTGTCGAAGATACGAGCACATTGTCAATATCACTTTTGGTATCCAAAGGAATATTAACATCAAAATTCCTATCGATATATGTTTTATATAAATCCCAATCAAGCTCTATGATAATTAAAGTAGAGCTGATTGGATTATAAATGGCTTCTTGTGAGATTTCAAATGTCACAGGAAGGTGATCAGAGTCAAAGTCAGCATGAGTTACCAAGCTGACCACACAGCTGACTTGAATGCGTTAAAACTAAATCAATTGTAGAAGGATTTCGACTGGAAGGAAAACAAGTAGGGTATTGTATTGAATAGTATAATATCCCGCAGAACAATCTTCAAATAAAATTTTGCCGTTGGAATTGCTTTGAACATTATTCCATGAACGGTGTTTGGCATTGAAGTCACCAATTACGAAGAATTTTGATTTGTTGCGAGTCAGAATTTGAAGATCAGCTTTCAACAAATTCTTTTGCTGCCCATTGCATTGAAAAGGCAAGTAGGCTGCAATGAAGGAAAATTGTCCAAAATTTGTTTCTACAGAAACTCCCAAGGTTTCAAAAACTTTGGTTTCAAACGAAGAAAATAATTTATGTTTGATACGTCTATTAATGACAATGGCGACCCCACCACAGGCACTGTCAAGACGATCATTTCTGTAGATAAAATAGTTTGGATCTCTTTTAATGGAGAGTCCTGGTTTTAAATACGTTTCAGTTATAATGGCAATATGCACATTATGAACTGAAAGGAAGTTGAATAATTCATCTTCCTTACCCTTTAGAGCGGGCATTCCAATTTAGAACTTTCACACAATTATTTAGATCCATTGAAACGGAGTCCGATAACAATTTTTGTGTGTACTTTATACCAACCTGAACAGCTTCAGAAATGGTATTTGCTTTGAACATTGCATCAAACATGTGATGCAATTGTTCAGTTAGAAAATCAAAATCGGAAGCAGTCATGCTACCTGAATCAGCAACATGACCGTTATTTTCCGTTGGGGCATGGGTATAAACCTCATTTTGAGAAGAGAAATTTTGTCTACCAGCAGCGATGTTTGCATACGAAGGTACATTGGAAAAATTTGAATTTACTGAAGTGCTTGCTACCCGATGACGAGCGGCAAAATTTGTTTGTGAATTGTGGTGGGTATGAATTGCTCGACCGGTAACTGGTTTCGAAATTTGAGCGTTTGATAAATTTCTACCCGTCGAATCTGGGATCCGATTGGAATTTCCCGTCATCAATTTTGCACGGGAATTCAAAACTTTGCGTGAAGGGCATTCCCAGAAATTGGATTTATGATTGCCCCCACAGTTTGCGCACTTAAATTTATTGGAATCTTCTCTCACAGGACATGCGTCCTTGGCGTGAGAGGTTCCACCACAAATCATGCATTTAGCATCCATGTGACAATGTTTGGTTCCATGACCCCACTTTTGGCACTTACGGCACTGGGTGGGGTTTTGAAATTTCCCCAGGCCTGCGGAAATGTTCCCATGTAACACGGACATGGGACATAATACAGGCCTTTTCCAAACTTTCATATTATTTAGTTCACTTTTGTTAAAATGAACTAAATAAAATTCTTGAGAAATGCCCCTCTGGGAAGTACCGGAGTGGGATTTCTTTTTCATCTTAATTACTTGGACTGGTGAAAATCCAAGTAATTGAGAAATTTCAATTTTAATGTCATCCAGTGATTTATCATCACTGGGGAGACCTTCAAGACGACTTTGAACAATCATTTCCCAGTTTTGTCGTCGTATGTGAAGAATTTATGGCGCTTCTCAGTTAAATAGTGAAGAAGACGTTTGTGATCGTCAAAGGATCCCGGCAAACGCTGCAGTCACCCTTCCTAGCAATCTGAAATGAAACCTTGATCCCTGAAGGTTACTCAAAATCTCATTCCGGAAGCCAAATAACTCGGCAACAGATACCACAATTGGCGGAATCCTTTGCTTTTTCGCATGAATCGAATCACCTGGGCTAGAGGTATATTCGATTTGCTCAATTTCATCATTAATCAAATCGAACTGATTGCTCAGTTCGAGTGGAGAAGAATTATTTCCGATATTAGAGGTAGAAGGAATATCTGAATTCTCCAGCTTCCTTCTATTTTTCCGCGCTTTGGCAGGACGGTCTTGAAACCTTGTTTCTTTGAAGGAAGTGGAGAATTCAGAGACTCCCTTGCTCTTGTTTTTGTTAATACTCATTGCTGAGCGTGGAGTCGTTACTTTCTGCGAGGTTTTTTACCAGAACGGTGTCCCTGCAGGATTACCACCGCTTGTCGGAATTTTACTTCCGCAAACAGGGTCCAACGTAAAACGAAGGCACGGGTCCTTGCAAAGATCGTAACAGGATCAGTGGGTACAAATAGCGCTAAGAAGCACCGTTGAAATTAAAATAGCTTCGGGTAGTATTAAAAACTTCCTTCCGCAAAGAGAGAAAGAACCGCACAGCACGAAAGCACGATGCGGTCCTGCTGTGCGGGTCTATTTTCTCTTTGCCGAAGGGAGTTTTCTATATTTCCCGAAGCAATTTTAAGTGGAACAGTGCTTCTCAGCGCTCTTTATACTACTGATCTCATTACGATATTTGCTTGGACCCGTGCTTTCGTTTTACGACGGACCAGTTTGCGGAAATAAAATTCCGACTAGCAGTGGTAATCCTGAAAGGACACCGTTCTGGGAGAAAACCTCTTAGAAGGTAACGTAAGGTAAAGGTAAACAAGAGGAAGGGGAGTCTCTGAATTCTCCACTTCCTTTAAAGAAAAAGGTTTCAAGACCATCCTGCCAAAGCGCAGTAAAATAGAAGGAAGGTGGAGACTTCAAATATTCCTTCTAACTCTAACATTGAAATATTTTTTTCTATCGAACTGAGCAATCAGTTCGAATTTGTTCATGAAGAATTGAGCCAATCGAATCCACCTTTAGCCCAGGTGATTCGATTCATGCGAAGAAGCTGAAGGACGCCGCCAATTGTGAGTTTCCTGGCTTTAGGAATGAGATTTTGAGTGACATTCAGGGGATCAAGGATAAATTTCAGATTGACAGAGGGTGACCGCAGCGTTTTTCCGTGATCCTGTGACGCTCGCAAATGTCTTCCGTAGTATTTAACTGAGAAGCGGCATAAATTCTTGACGTACGACGACAGAAACTACTTTATCGACAAAACGATGGCTTCAACAAATGAGGAAAAAGTGACAGAAACAAAA
>NW_026942418.1:0-39992 GCF_024139115.2 Armigeres subalbatus
GTTGAGTAGGCAAAATTATGACAGTAGCATCCCCTTGTTTTGATGTTTGCACAGGCTGCATATATACGGAACGGATCGTGGATTTTTGACCAAAGTCGACCGGAACCATCGACTCGGATTTCGGTGGCGTTGGTGACATCCGATGCGGCTTGTTAGGTTCCTGCTGTTGCTGTTAGTAGTGAAAAAAATCCTCCGAATGCCGTCGTTGGAGGAGCCGATGGAGAAGATATGCACCTATATTGCTCGCATTCAGCACGAATAGGAAATCATTCCCGGTGAACTACTGGCATCGCACGGAGCTGCTTATGTGGTATGGAGTGGCAACAAGATCCATAAAATGGAATTCGGTAATCCACGGAATCACTCGCAAATTCTGAAAGCAGTTTTTCGCTGATTCCGAAAATAGTTACCAGATTCTTACGTGAATCCTTCGCAGATTCCAGAGGGAATCCTTTGCGGATTCCGGCAGCCAACATTCGCAGATTTCAACGGGTATCTTTTACAGATTCCGACGGAAAACCTCGCTTTCTGACGTAAGTTCTTCGTGAATACCAACAGAAATCCTTCGCAGTCTCCCCCGGAAATTCATCAGCGATTCCGTTAAGATTTCTTCGCGGATTCTGAAGAAATTTTCGTGTATTTCGATCGGCCGTTAATGCTCAACCCGCCTTTTCTCTCCGACAGGAACCCTTCGCTTATTCTGACAGGCACAGGAACCATGTGCGTATTCTGTCGGAAGTCATACATGGACTATGGCGTGATTTCGACGAGTGTTTCGACGGGAATCCTTCACGAATTTCGGCAGGAATCCTCAGATTCCGACGGGAAGCACTCAATGATTCCGACAGAATTCTTCGCGGATACAAAAATCCGACGGCAATCCACAGAATCATTCGCTCTGTAAGATTCCGACGGGAATTTTTAGCGTATTTCGACAGAAAGCTTTCATGGATTCAGACAAAAACCCTTTGCGATTCCCAACGTTGACGGGAATCCTTCAGGATTCCGTCAAGAATGCGTCACGATTTCTGACACGAGTCCTTCGCGTAATTCGAGGGAATCTTTCGCGGATTTCAACGACAATAACAGATACTGTCGGAAATCCTTTGAGATTGCGACGGAGTCCTTCTCGATTTCTGGCGTAAGACCTTCGCAAATATCGACAAAATATTTCGCCAAATTTCAACAGAAACTTTTTGAATTCCAACGTGACCCTTAGCGAATTCTGAAAGGAATCCTTTACAGAATCTTCCGCGTCTTTTGAAAAAAAAAAATCTCCCGCGTATTTCGATCGGCTTTTAATCCTCAATTTGCATATTCTCTTCGACAGGAGTTTTTCGCTTATTCTGACGAGAACCCTATACGGATTCTGACGGAAGTTCACGGATTCTAGCGTGAATCCTTCAAGTGTTCGACGACAATCCGACGACAATCGTAGATTCCGCAGGGAATTCATATGGGATTCCGATTAGAGTCCATTTAGATTTTAACTCCTCGTTCTTTTTTATCCGTGATTTGTTATCCTAATTATAACAAGTTCATCACGTGAGAGCTCCTCTTGGAGTTCCTGCAAAAGTGCATTAAGGAATACCTTCAGAAATTATTCCAGGAGTTCTTCCAAGTATTCCTCCAGGAATTCCTTCAAGAATGCTTCCCAAGTGTCAAGAATTTATCCAGAAGTTGCTCCAGTTCCTCAAAGAAATCTTTCAGGAATTCCCCTAGGAACTACTCCAGAAATTTCTCCAGGAGCTCCTTCAAGAATGTTTCCAGGAGTTTCATCAAGAGTTCCTCCAAAAATTCATCCAGGAGTTCTTCTAGGAATTCCCCCAGGAGTTTTTCTACAAATTCCTCAAGAAATTCTTTCAGGAATGCCTATAGAAATTTCTCAAGGAGTTACTCCAGAAGTTTCTATAAAAATTCTTCCAATAATTCCTCCAGGAATTCTTCCATTATTTTCTTTAAGAATTACTCGAAGAGTTCCTTCAGAGATTTCTCCAAGTGCACCTGTTGGAGTTCCTCTAGGACCTCCTCCTGGAATTCCTCTTGAAATTCATCAAAAAATTCCTTCAGGAGTTTTTCCAATAATTCATTCAAAAAATTCTTCCAGAAAACTCTCCAGAAGTTCTTCCCGGAAATCCTTCAGAAGCTCCTTTAAATATTCGTCCAGGAGATATTTTACTTTAATCGTGTGATGTTGAAGGTTGCAAAAAGTTTAAGAATGATATTCTCGAGTACTTATCCAAAAAGACGTATAGTAGACGTTCGATAACTGCAAGTCATTTAACTGCAATGCTTTTTAACTGCAATTCGATAGTTGCAACAGTTTTGCAGTTATCGGACCGCTAAACTTCAAACTGACGTCAGACTCAATGACAGCTGCATTGCGCTGCACATTTAGATGCACTTTTATTGCATCTGACGTCGATTGACAACCGTTTGACGTCTAGAATGCGTTGCAGTTATCGAACGGCATTCGTTAACTGAAAAGTAAACATTTTGCAGTTATCGAATGGCTACTGTATGTGATTTTGTAAACAAAGATTCATACGTTGATTTGTCCAATCTAATGGCACTCCCACGCAAACCAACACCACCAACAGGTAGCCGAAGCCCTCCCCACCTGTCGGAGGTGATGGTTTGCGTGGGTGTGGCATCAGAGGGGGGAAATCGATGTTTGAATCGTTGTTTACAAAATCACATACGACCTTTTGAATAAGTACCCGAGATCATTTTAATTTTTCATGTCCAAATCCAAAATGGCAGGAAGCCGCAACTTAAAAAGCCACAGGTAACTTATTTTGCCTCAAATTTTGAGTTTTTTATTGTCAATCATTTAATTTTTTGCAGACCAAGGCCGGAGTGGTCTATGTGCACATTGGTCCTCCATGTCCCATTCGCATTCTTCAGGATGCAGATGGTTTATCTGGTACGTTGGCGAAACTGGGGTCTTGCGGGGTAAGTGCTTATTTTTTTTCTGGCGGTGGTGGTGGAACGATGGAAGAGCTGTGCAGAATAGATACGTTTGCGTAAAAGATATTTTAGTTACTAGATAAAGATTGTCGCTGTCGTCGCTGTCCGGAACATCTTTTGCTGGCAAGGATAGGGAAGCTAAATGTCAAAGAAGGAAAATCCATACGATTTCACAGGTATGTATCGGACAGCAGAAAAAAGGGAACCGAAGCGAAAATCTTTATCTAGTTACTAAAATATCTTTTGTTTGCGTACGTTTTGACAGTTTTTCCATGGGATAACTATAAAAACGTATCTATTCTGCGCAACTCTGGAGGGGTCAGTTCAAGCATTAAGCACCAAACACAATATCAGCGGAACAGCGACGGAACGGCAAACTTGACTGTCTATATATTTTCTGTCAAATTTGCCATTTCCATTGCCGTTCCGATGTCATTGTGTTTGGGGCTTTACGGTTCATACCATATACAAAATCAAATTTGCCTAACGTAATTTGATGTCTAGAAGTTAGGCATACAGTGGGGTTGCTTTTTACACGGTAATATTACATCAGTCTCTAAGTTTTCCTCTTGATTTTTCTTTGATGTTGTTGTGGGGACAACTCAATGTTTTAATATGTAGATACGACTTCTGACCGTCGTCAAAAGCATGCAACGTGGAAAAAGACCACAGTGCATCCATTCTTCACATAGTCTCCACTGCCGCCGCAAGCATAACTATTTCATATAAATAGAGAAATGTTATGGTTTCTGCGGCAGTTTAGTATCGTATTAACGAATTGAAACACTTTTTAAAAAAAAGTGTGGTAGAGCTTAAGCTAAATTATTATACTTTTGCCTTTCTCATACACTACTAAATGTATACGTGAAGGCCATTGATTATCTGTAAATAGGCTAGGGAACCCATAGTGTTATTCATTAATGGACTCAGCTCGACTAACTAAGCCCAAGGTAAAGTCTGTGTAAGCAGAAAAAACTTTAATTTTTTGACACGTTCCCATCACAAGTTGCAGGAAATCCTGTCAATTGGCCTGATCGGACAATGGGTTTAAAAGTTGTGGGCTACATACTAATGTTTATGATGAACGAGAAAAGGTACCAAAGTCATGGCGAATAAGCATTACATAAAATTATAATACAGATTCCATTCGACTCCATGGCAGCAATAAAA
This sequence comes from Armigeres subalbatus, assembly GCF_024139115.2. Taxonomy (NCBI): domain Eukaryota; kingdom Metazoa; phylum Arthropoda; class Insecta; order Diptera; family Culicidae; genus Armigeres; species Armigeres subalbatus. Next base: position 4,141 of record NW_026942418.1, read on the forward strand.
GAAATCATTTTCAAATGATTTTAAATGTACACCAGTCGTTTTTACACGGATTAGACGTATCGCGTAAATCAAAAAACGACCAAAGACTCGAAAAGGCGTAAAAACCAAGTAAATCTTAGTATCCGCGTTAATTCTTAAATCCTCGTAAAAAATCCATTAAAACCGCCAATAAAAAAACGCCTTCTTAGAACCGCGTAAATACCACAATCTGTATTGTAAATAGATCTCTAAAATCGTGTTAAAAACCGCGTACACCCTAAAATTTTAGTAAAATTCCGAGTAAAGAAACACGTAAAAATAGACTTTGGAGTCACAAAAATGAAGATATGTTGAGTAAAAAACAATTTACGAATTTTGAACGTGTTGCCAAAATCGAATGGGGTCTGTACCAAGTAGCATTGACGAGGCTAGTGATGTGATGACTGAAGTGTAATTAAATCAAGTAGGGTAACGGTACCAATAGTGGACCAATAGATTTTTTTTTTTCGAAAATCTTATATCATTTTGTCCATTTCGAAACATGTGCTGTGCATATGCAAAGCCGCAGTATTTAACAAAAATAAAATATAATTACAATAAATCTCATTAAAACTCCACTACCGCTATTATTAGTGCTACGTTCATTAAGGAAATGGTTACCCTAGGCAGATGTTTGTTGAGTTATTTGAATTGAAATATGATATATAAATGATATTTCAAGTGATTCAAGAAAAACGATAATCAGATTTCGTGTTGTTTATAGTTATTTGAGTTTAGATCGAGTTTTTTTTAGTTCATTTTGAAATTTAGCTGATAGGTAATAGATTGAATAGAAGATATATGTTATGAATGCTAAGTATTAGCATATGACCTATGTGTTTAGTACGCTTTCCTGATTGTGGAGCGTATGTATCCACGTTGCGTTTCTTTGTAGATGCAGCACTCTTTCCTAAATGTGGAGCGAATGTATCCAAGCTGCGTTTCTTCGTAGACGTGGCACTCTTTCCTAAATGTGGAGCGTATGTATCCATGCTGCGTTTCTTCGTAGACGCGGCTTTCTTTCCTAAATGTGGAGCGTATGTATCCATGCTGCGTTTCTTCGTAGACGCGGCTTTCTTTCCTAAATGTGGAGCGTATGTATCCATGCTGCGTTTCTTCGTAGACGTGGCACTCTTTCCTAAATGTGGAGCGTATGTATCCATGCTGCGTTTCTCCGTAGACGCGGCTTTCTTTCCTAAATGTGGAGCGTAAGTATCCATGCTGCTTTTCTCCGTAGACGCGGCTTTCTTTCCTGAATGTGGAGCGTATGTATCCAAGCTACGTTTCTTTGTAGACGTGGCACTCTTTCCTAAATGTGGAGCGTATGTATCCAAGCTGTGTTTCTTTGTAGACGCAGCACTCTTTCCTAAATGTGGAGCGTATGTATCCAAGCTGTGTTTCTTTGTAGACGCAGCACTCTTTCCTGATTGTGGAGCGAATGTATCCAAGCTGTGTTTCTCTGTAGACAAGGCACTCTTTCCTAAATGTGGAGCGTATGTATCCAAGCTGTGTTTCTTTGTAGACGCAGCACTCTTTTCTAAATGTGGAGCGTATGTATCCAAGCTGTGTTTCTTTGTAGACGCAGCACTCTTTCCTGATTGTGGAGCGAATGTATCCAAGCTGCGTTTCTCTGTAGACAAGGCACTCTTTCCTAAATGTGGAGCGTATGTATCCAAACTGTGTTTCTTTGTAGACGCAGCACTCTTTCCTGATTGTGGAGCGTATGTATCCAAGCTGCGGTTCTGCGTAGACGTGGCGCTCTTTCCTAAATGTGGAGCGTATGTATCCACGCTGTGTTTCTTTGTAGATGCAGCACTCTTTTCTAAATGTGGAGCGTATGTATCCAAACTGTGTTTCTTTGTAGACGCAGCACTCTTTCCTGATTGTGGAGCGTATGTATCCAAGCTGTGTTTCTCTGTAGACACGGCACTCTTTCCTAAATGTGGAGCGTATGTATCCAAGCTGTGTTTCTTTGTAGACGGCACTCTTTCCTAAATGTGGAGCGTATGTATCCAAGCTGCGTTTCTTTGTAGGCGCGGCTTTCTTTCCTATAAGTGGAGCGTATGTATCCAAGCTGCGTTTCTTCGTAGACGTGGCACTCTTTCCTAAATGTGGAGCGTATGTATCCAAGCTGTGTTTCTTTGTAGACACGGCACTCTTTCCTAAGTGTGGAGCGTATGTATCCAAGCTGTGTTTCTTTGTAGACGCAGCACTCTTTCCTAAACGTGGAGCGAATGTATCCAAGCTGTGTTTCTTCGTAAACGCGGCTTTCTTTCCTGAATGTGGAGCGTATGTATCAAAGCTGTGTTTCATTGTAGACGCGGCTTCCTTTCCTAAATGTGGAGCGTATGTATCCATGCTGCGTTTCTTTGTAGACGTGGCCTTCTTTCCTTAATGTGGAGCGTATGTACCCATGCTGCGTTTCTTTGTAGACGCGGATTTCTTTCCTAAACGTGGAGCGTATGTATCCATGCTGCGTTTCTTTGTAGGCGCGGCTTCCTTTCCTAAATGTGGAGCGTATGTATCCATGCTGCGTTTCTTTGTAGACGTGGCCTTCTTTCCTTAATGTGGAGCGTATGTACCCATGCTGCGTTTCTTTGTAGACGCGGATTTCTTTCCTAAACGTGGAGCGTATGTATCCATGCTGCGTTTCTTTGTAGACGCGGCTTTCTTTCCTATAAGTGGAGCGTATGTATCCATGCTGCGTTTCTTTGTAGACGTGGCCTTCTTTCCTTAATGTGGAACGTATGTATCCATGCTGCGTTTCTTTGTAGGCGCGGCTTTCTTTCCTAAACGTGGAGCGTATGTATCCATGCTGCGTTTCTTTGTAGACGCGGCTTTCTTTCCTATAAGTGGAGCGTATGTATCCATGCTGCGTTTCTTTGTAGACGTGGCCTTCTTTCCTTAATGTGGAGCGTATGTACCCATGCTGCGTTTCTTTGTAGACGCGGATTTCTTTCCTAAACGTGGAGCGTATGTATCCATGCTGCGTTTCTTTGTAGACGCGGCTTTCTTTCCTATAAGTGGAGCGTATGTATCCATGCTGCGTTTCTTTGTAGACGTGGCCTTCTTTCCTTAATGTGGAGCGTATGTATCCATGCTGCGTTTCTTTGTAGACGTGGCCTTCTTTCCTTAATGTGGAGCGTATGTATCCATGCTGCGTTTCTTTGTAGACGTGGCCTTCTTTCCTGAATGTGGAGCGTATGTATCCATGCTGCGTTTCTTTGTAGACGTGGCCTTCTTTCCTTAATGTGGAGCGTATGTATCCATGCTGCGTTTCTTTGTAGACGTGGCCTTCTTTCCTTAATGTGGAGCGTATGTATCCATGCTGCGTTTCTTTGTAGACGTGGCCTTCTTTTCTAAATGTGGAGCGTATGTATCCATGCTGCGTTTCTTTGTAGACGTGGCCTTCTTTTCTAAATGTGGAGCGTATGTATCCATGCTGCGTTTCTTTGTAGACGTGGCCTTCTTTCCTGAATGTGGAGCGTATGTATCCATGCTGCGTTTCTTTGTAGGCGCGGCTTCCTTTCCTAAATGTGGAGCGTATGTATCCATGCTGCGTTTCTTTGTAGACGTGGCCTTCTTTCCTGAATGTGGAGCGTAAGTACCCATGCTGCGTTTCTTTGTAGACGCGGATTTCTTTCCTGAATGTGGAGCGTATGTATCCATGCTGCGTTTCTTTGTAGGCGCAGCTTTCTTTCCTAAATGTGGAGCGTATGTATCCATGCTGCGTTTCTTTGTAGACGCGGCTTTCTTTCCTATAAGTGGGGCGTATGTATTCATGCTGCGTTTCTTTGTAGGTGCGGCTTCCTTTCCTAAATATGGAGCGTATGTATCCATGCTGCGTTTCTTTGTAGACGTGGCATTCTTTTCTAAATGTGGAGCGTATGTATCCATGCTGCGTTTCTTTGTAGGCGCGGCATTCTTTCCTGAATGTGGAGCGTATGTATCCATGCTGCGTTTCTTTGTAGACGCGGCTTCCTTTCCTAAATATGGAGCGTATGTTTCCATGCTGCGTTTCTTTGTAGACGTGGCATTCTTTTCTAAATGTGGAGCGTATGTATCCATGCTGCGTTTCTTTGTAGGCGCGGCTTTCTTTCCTATAAGTGGAGCGTATGTATCCATGCTGCGTTTCTTTGTAGACGCGGCTTTCTTTCCTATAAGTGGAGCGTATGTATCCATGCTGCGTTTCTTTGTAGACGTGGCCTTCTTTTCTAAATGTGGAGCGTATGTATCCATGCTGCGTTTCTTTGTAGACGTGGCTTTCTTTCCTATAAGTGGAGCGTATGTATCCATGCTGCGTTTCTTTGTAGCCGCGGCTTCCTTTCCTAAATGTGGAGCGTATGTATCCATGCTGCGTTTCTTTGAAGACGTGGCCTTCTTTCCTGAATGTGGAGCGTATGTATCCATGCTGCGTTTCTTTGTAGACGTGGCATTCTTTTCTAAATGTGGAGCGTATGTATCCAAGCTGCGTTTCTTTTTAGGCGCGGCTTTCTTTCCTAAATGTGGAGCGTATGCATTCTTTGCTAAATGTGGAGCGTATGTATCCATGCTGCGTTTCTTTGTAGGCGCGGCTTTCTTTCCTATAAGTGGAGCGTATGTTTCCATGCTGCGTTTCTTTGTAGACGTGGCATTCTTTTCTAAATGTGGAGCGTATGTATCCATGCTGCGTTTCTTTGTAGGCGCGGCATTCTTTCCTGAATGTGGAGCGTATGTATCCATGCTGCGTTTCTTTGTAGACGCGGCTTCCTTTCCTAAATATGGAGCGTATGTATCCATGCTGCGTTTCTTTGTAGACGTGGCCTTCTTTCCTGAATGTGGAGCGTAAGTACCCATGCTGCGTTTCTTTGTAGACGTGGCATTCTTTTCTAAATGTGGAGCGTATGTATCCATGCTGCGTTTCTTTGTAGGCGCGGCATTCTTTCCTGAATGTGGAGCGTATGTATCCATGCTGCGTTTCTTTGTAGACGCGGCTTCCTTTCCTAAATATGGAACGTATGTATCCATGCTGCGTTTCTTTGTAGACGTGGCATTCTTTTCTAAATGTGGAGCGTATGTATCCATGCTGCGTTTCTTTGTAGGCGCGGCATTCTTTCCTAATCGTGGAGCGTATGTATCCATGCTGCGTTTCTTTGTAGACGCGGCTTTCTTTCCTATAAGTGGAGCGTATGTATCCATGCTGCGTTTCTTTGTAGACGTGGCATTCTTTTCTAAATGTGGAGCGTATGTATCCATGCTGCGTTTCTTTGTAGGCGCGGCATTCTTTCCTGAATGTGGAGCGTATGTATCCATGCTGTGTTTCTTTGTGGACGAGGCTTTCTTTCCTAAATATGGAGCGTATGTATCCATGCTGCGTTTCTTTGTAGGCGCGGCATTCTTTCCTGAATATGGAGCGTATGTATCCATGCTGCGTTTCTTTGTAGGCGCGGCATTCTTTCCTGAATGTGGAGCGTATGTATCCATGCTGCGTTTCTTTGTAGACGTGGCATTCTTTTCAAAATGTGGAGCCTATGTATCCATGCTGCGTTTCTTTGTAGACGTTGCCTTCTTTTCTAAATGTGGAGCGTATGTATCCATGCTGCGTTTCTTTGTAGACGTGGCCTTCTTTTCTAAATGTGGAGCGTATGTATCCATGCTGCGTTTCTTTGTAGACGTGGCCTTCTTTTCTAAATGTGGAGCGTATGTATCCATGCTGCGTTTCTTTGTAGACGTGGCCTTCTGTTCTAAATGTGGAGCGTATGTATCCATGCTGCGTTTCTTTGTAGACGTGGCCTTCTTTTCTAAATGTGGAGCGTATGTATCCATGCTGCGTTTCTTTGTAGACGTGGCCTTTTTTTCTAAATGTGGAGCGTATGTATCCATGCTGCGTTTCTTTGTACACGTGGCCTTCTTTCTGAATGTGGAGCGTATGTATCCATGCTGCGTTTCTTTGTAGGCGTGGCTTTCTTTCCTGAATGTGGAGCGTATGTATCCATGCTGCGTTTCTTTGTAGGCGCGGCTTCCTTTCCTAAATGTGGAGCGTATGTTTCCATGCTGCGTTTCTTTGTAGACGTTGCCTTCTTTTCTAAATGTGGAGCGTATGTACCCATGCTGCGTTTCTTTGTGGACGCGGATTTCTTTCCTGAATGTGGAGCGTATGTATCCATGCTGCGTTTCTTTGTGGACGCGGATTTCTTTCCTGAATGTGGAGCGTATGTATCCATGCTGCGTTTCTTTGTAGACGTTGCCTTCTTTTCTAAATGTGGAGCGTTTGTATCCATGCTGCGTTTCTTTGTAGACGTGGCCTTCTTTTCTAAATGTGGAGCGTATATATCCATGCTGCGTTTCTTTGTAGACGTGGCCTTCTTTCCTGAATGTGGAGCGTATGTATCCATGCTGCGTTTCTTTGTAGGCGTGGCTTTCTTTCCTGAATGTGGAGCGTATGTATCCATGCTGCGTTTCTTTGTAGGCGCGGCTTCCTTTCCTAAATGTGGAGCGTATGTTTCCATGCTGCGTTTCTTTGTAGACGTTGCCTTCTTTTCTAAATGTGGAGCGTATGTACCCATGCTGCGTTTCTTTGTGGACGCGGATTTCTTTCCTGAATGTGGAGCGTATGTATCCATGCTGCGTTTCTTTGTGGACGCGGATTTCTTTCCTGAATGTGGAGCGTATGTATCCATGCTGCGTTTCTTTGTAGGCGCAGCTATCTTTCCTAAATGTGGAGCGTATGTATCCATGCTGCGTTTCTTTGTAGACGCGGCTTTCTTTCCTATAAGTGGGGCGTATGTATTCATGCTGCGTTTCTTTGTAGGTGCGGCTTCCTTTCCTAAATATGGAGCGTATGTATCCATGCTGCGTTTCTTTGTAGACGTGGCATTCTTTTCTAAATGTGGAGCGTATGTATCCATGCTGCGTTTCTTTGTAGGCGCGGCATTCTTTCCTGAATGTGGAGCGTATGTATCCATGCTGCGTTTCTTTGTAGACGCGGCTTCCTTTCCTAAATATGGAGCGTATGTATCCATGCTGCGTTTCTTTGTAGACGTGGCATTCTTTTCTAAATGTGGAGCGTATGTATCCATGCTGCGTTTCTTTGTAGGCGCGGCATTCTTTCCTAAACGTGGAGCGTATGTATCCATGCTGCGTTTCTTTGTAGACGCGGCTTTCTTTCCTATAAGTGGAGCGTATGTATCCATGCTGCGTTTCTTTGTAGACGTGGCCTTCTTTTCTAAATGTGGAGCGTATGTATCCATGCTGCGTTTCTTTGTAGACGCGGCTTTCTTTCCTATAAGTGGAGCGTATGTATCCATGCTGCGTTTCTTTGTAGCCGCGGCTTCCTTTCCTAAATATGGAGCGTATGTATCCATGCTGCGTTTCTTTGTAGACGTGGCCTTCTTTCCTGAATGTGGAGCGTAAGTACCCATGCTGCGTTTCTTTGTAGACGTGGCATTCTTTTCTAAATGTGGAGCGTATGTATCCATGCTGCGTTTCTTTGTAGGCGCGGCATTCTTTCCTGAATGTGGAGCGTATGTATCCATGCTGCGTTTCTTTGTAGACGCGGCTTCCTTTCCTAAATGTGGAGCGTATGTATCCATGCTGCGTTTCTTTGTAGGCGCGGCATTCTTTCCTGAATGTGGAGCGTATGTATCCATGCTGCGTTTCTTTGTAGGCGCGGCTTTCTTTCCTGAATGTGGAGCGTATGTATCCATGCTGCGTTTCTTTGTAGGCGCGGCATTCTTTCCTGAATGTGGAGCGTATGTATCCATGCTGCGTTTCTTTGTAGACGCGGCTTCCTTTCCTAAATGTGGAGCGTATGTATCCATGCTGCGTTTCTTTGTAGACGTGGCATTCTTTTCTAAATGTGGAGCGTATGTATCCATGCTGCGTTTCTTTGTAGACGCGGCTTTCTTTCCTATAAGTGGAGCGTATGTATCCATGCTGCGTTTCTTTGTAGGCGCGGCTTTCTTTCCTAAATGTGGAGCGTATGTATCCATGCTGCGTTTCTTTGTAGGCGCGGCATTCTTTCCTGAATGTGGAGCGTATGTATCCATGCTGCGTTTCTTTGTAGGCGCGGCATTCTTTCCTGAATGTGGAGCGTATGTATCCATGCTGCGTTTCTTTGTAGACGCGGCTTCTTTTCCTAAATATGGAGCCTATGTATCCATTTTGCGTTTCTTTGGAGTCGCGGTTTTCTTTCCTGAACGTGGAGCGTAAATACCCATGCTGCGTTTATTTGTAGACGTGGCATTCTTTTCTAAATGTGGAGCGTATGTATCCATGCTGCGTTTCTTTGTAGGCGCGGCATTCTTTCCTGAATGTGGAGCGTATGTATCCATGCTGCGTTTCTTTGTAGACGCGGCTTCCTTTCCTAAATATGGAACGTATGTATCCATGCTGCGTTTCTTTGTAGACGTGGCATTCTTTTCTAAATGTGGAGCGTATGTATCCATGCTGCGTTTCTTTGTAGGCGCGGCATTCTTTCCTAATCGTGGAGCGTATGTATCCATGCTGCGTTTCTTTGTAGACGCGGCTTTCTTTCCTATAAGTGGAGCGTATGTATCCATGCTGCGTTTCTTTGTAGACGTGGCATTCTTTTCTAAATGTGGAGCGTATGTATCCATGCTGCGTTTCTTTGTAGGCGCGGCATTCTTTCCTGAATGTGGAGCGTATGTATCCATGCTGTGTTTCTTTGTGGACGCGGCTTTCTTTCCTATATATGGAGCGTATGTATCCATGCTGCGTTTCTTTGTAGGCGCGGCATTCTTTCCTGAATGTGGAGCGTATGTATCCATGCTGCGTTTCTTTGTAGGCGCGGCATTCTTTCCTGAATGTGGAGCGTATGTATCCATGCTGCGTTTCTTTGTAGACGTGGCATTCTTTTCAAAATGTGGAGCCTATGTATCCATGCTGCGTTTCTTTGTAGACGTGGCTTCCTTTCCTTAATGTGGAGCCTATGTATCCATGCTGCGTTTCTTTGTAGACGTGGCCTTCTTTCCTGAATGTGGAGCGTATGTATCCATGCTGCGTTTCTTTGTAGGCGCGGCTTTCTTTCCTAAACGTGGAGCGTATGTATCCATGCTGCGTTTCTTTGTAGACGTGGCATTCTTTTCTAAATGTGGAGCGTATGTATCCATGCTGCGTTTCTTTGTAGGCGCGGCATTCTTTCCTGAATGTGGAGCGTATGTATCCATGCTGTGTTTCTTTGTGGACGCGGCTTTCTTTCCTATAAGTGGAGCGTATGTATCCATGCTGCGTTTCTTTGTAGCCGCGGCTTCCTTTCCTAAATATGGAGCGTATGTATCCATGCTGCGTTTCTTTGTAGACGTGGAATTCTTTTCTAAATGTGGAGCGTATGTATCCATGCTGCGTTTCTTTGTAGACGTGGCCTTCTTTCCTGAATGTGGAGCGTATGTATCCATGCTGCGTTTCTTTGTGGACGCGGATTTCTTTCCTGAATGTGGAGCGTATGTATCCATGCTGCGTTTCTTTGTAGGCGCGGCTTTCTTTCCTAAACGTGGAGCGTATGTATCCATGCTGTGTTTCTTTGTGGACGCGGCTTTCTTTCCTATAAGTGGGGCGTATGTATTCATGCTGCGTTTCTTTGTAGGCGCGGCTTCCTTTCCTAAATATGGAGCGTATGTATCCATGCTGCGTTTCTTTGTAGACGTGGAATTCTTTTCTAAATGTGGAGCGTATGTATCCATGCTGCGTTTCTTTGTAGACGTGGCCTTCTTTCCTGAATGTGGAGCGTATGTATCCATGCTGCGTTTCTTTGTGGACGCGGATTTCTTTCCTGAATGTGGAGCGTATGTATCCATGCTGCGTTTCTTTGTAGACGTTGCCTTCTTTTCTAAATGTGGAGCGTATGTATCCATGCTGCGTTTCTTTGTAGACGTGGCCTTCTTTTCTAAATGTGGAGCGTATGTATCCATGCTGCGTTTCTTTGTAGACGTGGCCTTCTTTTCTAAATGTGGAGCGTATGTATCCATGCTGCGTTTCTTTGTAGACGTGGCCTTCTTTTCTAAATGTGGAGCGTATGTATCCATGCTGCGTTTCTTTGTAGACGTGGCCTTCTTTTCTAAATGTGGAGCGTATGTATCCATGCTGCGTTTCTTTGTAGACGTGGCCTTCTTTTCTAAATGTGGAGCGTATGTATCCATGCTGCGTTTCTTTGTAGACGTGGCCTTCTTTCCTGAATGTGGAGCGTATGTATCCATGCTGCGTTTCTTTGTAGGCGTGGCTTTCTTTCCTGAATGTGGAGCGTATGTATCCATGCTGCGTTTCTTTGTAGGCGCGGCTTCCTTTCCTAAATGTGGAGCGTATGTTTCCATGCTGCGTTTCTTTGTAGACGTTGCCTTCTTTTCTAAATGTGGAGCGTATGTACCCATGCTGCGTTTCTTTGTGGACGCGGATTTCTTTCCTGAATGTGGAGCGTATGTATCCATGCTGCGTTTCTTTGTGGACGCGGATTTCTTTCCTGAATGTGGAGCGTATGTATCCATGCTGCGTTTCTTTGTAGACGTTGCCTTCTTTTCTAAATGTGGAGCGTTTGTATCCATGCTGCGTTTCTTTGTAGACGTGGCTTTCTTTTCTAAATGTGGAGCGTATGTATCCATGCTGCGTTTCTTTGTAGACGTGGCCTTCTTTCCTGAATGTGGAGCGTATGTATCCATGCTGCGTTTCTTTGTAGACGTGGCTTTCTTTCCTGAATGTGGAGCGTATGTATCCATGCTGCGTTTCTTTGTAGGCGCGGCTTCCTGTCCTAAATGTGGAGGGTATGTTTCCATGCTGCGTATCTTTGTAGCCGTTGCCTTCTTTTCTGAATGTGGAGCGTATGTACCCATGCTGCGTTTCTTTGTGGACGCGGATTTCTTTCCTGAATGTGGAGCGTATGTATCCATGCTGCGTTTCTTTGTGGACGCGGATTTCTTTCCTGAATGTGGAGCGTATGTATCCATTCTGCGTTTCTTTGTCGAGGTTGCCTTCTTTTCTAAATGTGGAGCGTTTGTATCCATGCTGCGTTTCTTTGTAGACGTGGCCTTCTTTTCTAAATGTGGAGCGTATGTATCCATGCTGCGTTTCTTTGTAGACGTGGCCTTCTTTTCTAAATGTGGAGCGTATGTATCCATGCTGCGTTTCTTTGTAGACGTGGCCTTCTTTTCTAAATGTGGAGCGTATGTATCCATGCTGCGTTTCTTTGTAGACGTGGCCTTCTTTCCTGAATGTGGAGCGTATGTATCCATGCTGCGTTTCTTTGTAGGCGCGGCTTCCTTTCCTAAATGTGGAGCGTATGTATCCATGCTGCGTTTCTTTGTAGACGTGGCCTTCTTTCCTGAATGTGGAGCATAAGTACCCATGCTGCGTTTCTTTGTAGACGCGGATTTCTTTCCTGAATGTGGAGCGTATGTATCCATGCTGCGTTTCTTTGTAGGCGCAGCTTTCTTTCCTAAATGTGGAGCGTATGTATCCATGCTGCGTTTCTTTGTAGACGCGGCTTTCTTTCCTATAAGTGGGGCGTATGTATTCATGCTGCGTTTCTTTGTAGGTGCGGCTTCCTTTCCTAAATATGGAGCGTATGTATCCATGCTGCGTTTCTTTGTAGACGTGGCATTCTTTTCTAAATGTGGAGCGTATGTATCCATGCTGCGTTTCTTTGTAGACGTCAATTTTAATTTATCTCGTTTCGAGTTAATCGGTTTTAGGGTATGTGCCATAAAATGAGTAAGTTTAGTTGCGTACTTGCATACATACTCACACACAATAGTTCTTCCGAGTCGAGTCGATTAATAACACTATGGGTCTCCGGGCCTATTATAAAAAGGAATTTTGAGGTGATTCTATAGATCTTCCATGCACTTCGTATACGAGAAAGGTGAAAAGACTGATTGTATTCTGAAAATAGATTGACAAGAACATCTTATACTTAAATCTATAAATTGCGTAACATTCCATGGAATTCCATTGTCGGGGGCATGCACCCCGAAAAAGTTCAACAAATTGAATAAATTCTAAAGATATACGAAATCTGACAATTTATTTTGAATGCAGTCAATTTTCTGGTTGATATGTTCTTACAATAATTATAGGTAGGAGAACGCTTAAAGTAACTCACTCAGGTGCTCTCAAGCGTGGGGTACTTTTTCTACCCACCAGAAGCACCACTGTTGTATGATTTATTTATATAAAGAGAGTGAATTTTGACCTTTGAAACAGTTTTGAAATTCTTTCATTTATAATGTTATTCCGTTTAGTTTACAGTTTACTACTGATTTGCGTTTTATTTGTTTCTTTTCATGTACCATCGAGCCCAAGATGCAACACTGGTCGAGATCCAGCAACGCCTCGGAAAGAGGAAACAAAATTTAAAAAGAAAAGAATTAATTAAATAACCCATAATAGTAGTTGGATTATGTAGCTAGGCCTAAATTTAAGTAAATTCTTGATGTAAAATGTAGTTATAAGCTAATTTGTATTATTTAAATAATTGTACCTTGTTGATATACCGAAAAGATGAGGAGGTTTTGCGCCCGTTTGAGTGAGAACTGAGAATTGTTCAACTCAAGCGGGCTTTTCCCTGCTCCCAATAAAATAATAAATCACAAAAACTAAATAGTAATTCTAAAATTCTTTTGTTTTTAAGCTGCATTAGGTACATGCATATTAAATCGCAATTCTATTATTGCATTAAAAACGAAATAATGAAGATATCAAATAAGTCAAAGGAATACAGTTTTGGATGTGTTTTATTTATTATATATGAAATTTTGCCAACATTTGTATACAATATCTTGAAAATCGTTTGAATTTAAAAACTTACCTGCAAAAATATATCGTTTTCTTGAATCCCTTCATGATGTAAATTTCAAATAGAATCACCAACGATAATCGAGTTGCAGCAAAAACACCACAAACACTTTGAGAGGAATACAGCGAAATCACACGCACACTTTCTTATATTTTGGGAACTCAATAGATTATTCAGAAAAAATATCTATATAATGTATGCGTCGCATTTATAAGTGTTTGCAATAATATTACCCAAGTCTAATCGGAATGGATCCACACTTGAATTAAATTCTTTTCTTATTTGGGACCACAATTGCGTTATGTTCGAATAAAGCATTTGTTTTTAAGATGCGTGGAAAAGGGTAATGTGTGCTTATATACCGTTAGTAAATCTATAAATATTTGTCAATAAAATGTGTATTTTAGTAGTGTATAACATTGTTATTCGTCTTGTGATGAAGAAAATATTGAAAGAAACATACATCAAATGATTGGAACCTGGGACGGGACTTGCACAGAGGAAAAAATGTAACTTCATCTGCAGCCAGTCAACCGCTGTCACGAACTGTCAGTTGCAGCCAGCAGCTTTTTTGTGGAAGTATTGGTATCCCAAATAAAATATTCCTCATGATTTTTGTTTTACGGAGACTTTTTCACCCTAACGAGTGTCCCAAATCATCCGAGTCTCGTTTTGATCGTCGTCCAGTGCGGTTGGTTCTTTCGTTCTACTTTTGTGCGGCGATTCGCACTAAAAGTAGAACAATAGAACCAGAGCATTAACCGCGGTCGAAACAAAAGTGTGTAGGAGCTGCCAACATGTTCGTGCGAGCAAAAGGTTGATCGATTGTTGTCAAGGCAATGCCCTTGCTAATAATTCGATCAATCCATTGCGAATTCGCACATGTTCAGCGTATGGATTATTGGGGAAAGTGGTGAGATTTTGATAAAATGTAAATAAACTTAAAGACACTCGCACCCGCACATACGAAAGGCACACATGCACATATACAGATTCAAAACAACTTAAACAAAATAAAAAAAACACACATGCATATATACTGGTGGACTTGGGTGTTCGTCATGTTTTTACAGTAATTTCTGTGAAAACATGACGAATACTGTTGTCCGCCAGTGTCTGTTATTTGGAAGCGCTTGGATGGGAGGTCCACGCTTTCTTACTTCCCTTTCGATTCCAAGCTATTGAGCGACCTCAGGCATTCCTGGAGTCGCTCGTATCTAGAGTCATCTCTGTGGTACATCCCATGCAGCACAGGTCAGGTGAAACTGGTTGCAGCAACCTTATTCTGACTGAATCTGGTCACATATAAGTTATTGTGATATATATATGCAGCATGTGTGCTGCTCGGGATGCTGCGTAGTTGGCCTGGCCATATGAAAAGAAAAATGACGGAATATACACGCCCGTTTCAAATCACTCAGAGACTGAGTGAAATTGTATTGCCGTCTCTTTTTTTTCTCACGGAAAAGTTACTCAATTTTCGTAAAAAGTGGAACTACTCAAATTTTGAGTTGTTCCACTTTTTACGAAAATTGAGTAACTTTTCCGTGGGAAAAAAGAGACGGCAATACAATTTCACTCAGTCTCTGAGTGATTTGAAACGGGTGTGTAGAAACCGTCATTTTCCAGGATGCTTTCAAGTATTGGCTACGCCAGTATGAGATTGGATTGGCGTGTATCCCAAATCATCGGGTTAGCGTATTATTAATCAGTTATACACGTTTGTAACGTGTGTATAAAAATCCTAATTTACTAATTCACGAATTTGAAACATTTTTATTGTGCTCAGAAGAGTCTACCTGGGGCTTAGGTGAAACAGTTGAAAATCGATGGTCAACTGTGATTCAAAGAAGAACAAGTGGCAAAACAAGGGAAAAGAAGCAGCGCCTTTGCAAGTCTCGTCTCAGACTGGGGTGGTATTGTGCACCTCGACTCGAAACGAGCAAACCATGCAAACTCTCATACGAAAGAGCTATCGAAAGAAGATGCTCAATGAGGCCCCTGGTTTCTTGGGATGGTTGTGAAGGAACGCGGTACCTTTGAAGTCTACCTCTCATCGTTTTGGTACCCATGGTTTGGAATCCACGAGTCGAGCGGTGTAGGTTGGGCGATTGACGCGTGTCCGGCAATACAACTTTCCTAACGAAAACTGGCAATTGTGTTTCCTCGAGCTGTTTGTGTTTGTATATATCTTATTCGTCGAACAATTTCATTTAGATGCCTCTGACACTCTGATATTTCCAGAGTGAACAGGGAAAATACAAGAACTTCAGTTGCAATATTGGAGTAATGGTAAGTAGAGGAATTGTCCAACCTTTCCTTGGCCTTTGGTTACGATGACATCAGACGAATCTCATGGGTTCAAACACACGCAACCTTGCACAAAACGAATGATTAATTAAATGTTGCTCAGTAAATATTTAAGTTGACGCATTGCTTTCATGATCTCAAAGGTCCGAGGTTCATGTCGACTTGTCAATGCTTCCCATT
This sequence comes from Armigeres subalbatus, assembly GCF_024139115.2. Lineage (NCBI taxonomy): Eukaryota > Metazoa > Arthropoda > Insecta > Diptera > Culicidae > Armigeres > Armigeres subalbatus. Next base: position 19,430 of record NW_026942418.1, read on the forward strand.
TGAATTACACGATCGTCTTACGCTGGAATAGACGAGATCGTCTTCAACTTTCGAGTCGTCTAGAAATTGCTAGAGAATAGTCAAATACTGATGATGGTTTTCAGATTTATTTTCATTTACCACTTTTGTAACTCCATAAAAAATAAGCGTAATAGCACCGCCACAAGTCGTAATCCATGGGATCTGATTCCTGGTCTGAATAACGTGGTATGAAGCAGCAGGTGTCAATCTGTTACATAGAGTGGCAGAATGGACTGAGAGATGTCTGTGTTGGTAGAAACAGTTTTGTGAAAACCAAGTCGAGTAGCCTATATTAAGTTAAACAAAATGATGATTTGCACCAAATCAAATGTCAAGATAGCTTCGCTAAAGGAACGCTAGATGCGTTTGTTACCAGATAGCCGTTGACGTCAACATAGAAGCTCCATTGAAGATGAGGGATATTATAATCCCCAAGCAGCAGGGTAACGTCATTAACTGATGATTTATCAATTACCCTCTGCATGGCCTTACAGTGAGTAGCATAAAGTTTGTAGTCGGAATACGGGCGAAGATAGATGCTGAAAATATGCAGAGAGATATGAGGAAGTTTCAACGTGACTGCGACTTGTTCAAGCGCACAGCAATGTACAATGCAAATTAACGTTTGACTGCAACCAATACGCCACCACCTCTAGAAAGACCACTGGTAAACTCATTATGGTCGCAACGGAAAATTGAGTAGTCCGATGAGAGCTCCAAATTGCAAATATCAGATTTAAGCCAAGTATCTGATAGAAATAGAACAACATCGTAATCACAGGATGAGAGTGTAGCTTTAAATGGTTGTCTTAGTACGCTGACCCCTGACGTTTTGTAGGTAGACGCGCAGGTAGCGAGAGTCACCTGTAACGACGGTTTCTGCTGTGAAGATCCAGTTCACGCCGTCGGATGACTGAGTGCCAGTGAGCCCTGCACTGGAAAGGACGTTTGAGCAATTGACCTGTTCGAATCTTGAAGCTACTCGCCCGGTAAACGATTTTGGAAGACCCCTTCGCCAAACTCAACCTTAGGGCCGGGTCGGTTGATGAATGTTGGTGGGATGGACACGACTGAGTCGATAGGGCTGAAGTCTTCCAACAACTTCTTTGATAGGAGCGCGTCCCGGAGTCTTAATAACTAAGGGGTTGAATGGTGTCAGTGACGGCGTGCAATTTAGTGCGTCTATAAGAGCGTCTTCCGCTGTGTGACCTCTGCTGCTTTTGGAGGATGCTGACAGTCGTTGGACCTCGGGAATTGAGACGAAAGGATATTCAGGAAGGGCATTGCACGCAGTGCTACTTGCCTGTAGTATTTCGTGATTTCGGAAGACCCCATCTTCTAGCTCACACACAAACCCGGGACGGCTGCAGGTTGCTGGCGGGAAAAGCACAACTGCGGTGAGAGAAATAGAGGCCTTCTTAGTGCATGTGGCGAATCTGCGTCCGGCATCTTCTCTACATATGTAGAGCGCAAATTTTAAGTGTAGCAATGTTGACCTGTGACAAGGGGACGTCGCGGAGTCGAAAGCTTAGAAGAATTTGATGGTGTTATAGACGTAAGGCGACTTAAACCGGGAAGCGAATCAGGGAGCGAATGTTTTTTTATTAATCATTTTTTCATTTGGTAGGTGGTATTTGGGTGCTTTTCGATTAGTAAAAATGCGAATAATGCTGGAAATGTTCTATCCTCCAAAGTGTTTTAGAGTCCTGATTATGCTTTCATTACCTCAAATGAATCTCAGGGGATTGATAATGCCTTTCGGTTTATAAAAACTGTTAAAAATGCTTCAAATGTTCTATCCTCCAAAGTATTTCGGAGTCGAAACTATGCTTTTATGATCTCAAATTAATTTCAAGGGCTTGAGGATGCTTTTCGTTTTGAAGAAATTGCGAATAATGCTTGAAATGTTTTTTATTATGTCCTCATTAGCGAGACTTCCAGCCTAAGGCTGGCTCGTCTCGTGCTTGAAATGCTCTAACCTTCAAAGCTTCTACATACATTATGTGCGCAATTTGTATACAAATATTTTTATTTTTTATTTTATATTTTGTTTTTTTTTTCTTGTTGTTTATGTATTAGAATTTTATTAAAATGCTGTTCATACTTGCTTAAATGTGATAAAAATAATTGTAATGAAATTAAAGTAATTGGCTTTCCTCTGCATTTTCTGTAGTTATCCTCCAAATTGGAACCTTATAAGTGCTCATTAAATTTCCTCAGAACGAATGAGTCCATTCGAGTTTCGCATTCTGTATCTAAACCAATAAAGCATGTTTTAAGAAAAAAATGATGACGTCTGAAAGAAAATTCTGGGGTCTTTCTTTTCCAATCGTTAAATTGAGGTTTGGACTTAAAGAAAATTTGCAGGACAAGCATCTGTAGTTATCCTCCAAAAGAACCCTACTACGTTCAACATGGGTATGTGGGGGAAAGAATATGTCTATGCGAATTATCATAATTTATGAAAGTTTTGATTTAAACGGATGTCGTTGATACAATTTTAAACAATGTGCGTTTAAATCACATTGGGTAACTCTTTGAACGAATGAACTAATTGTATAGTTGAAATATGTTTCCGTTTAGTCATAACGATTGCAGTCAAGACATAATATCATGCTCTTGAAATGATGTGTTCCGAACAAAAAATTAATGCTTCAAATGTTCTATCCTCCAACGTATTTCGGAGTCGAAACTATACTTTTCTGATCTCAAATGAGTCTCAAGGGCTAGATAATGCTTTTCGTTTCATAAAAGTGCGAATAATACTTCAAATGTTCTATTCTCCAAAGTATTTCGGTGTCGAAACTATGCTTTTATGATCTCAAATTAATCTTAAGGAAATCTTGAGGATGATGTTCGTTTTAAAGAAATTGCGAATAATGCTTGAAATGCTCTTTCCTTCAAAGCTTGTGCAATGTGCATACATTATGCGCATAATTTGTATACAAATGTTTTTATTTATTTTTGTTTGTTTGTTTTTTTCTTGTTATTTGTGCATTAGAATTTAAAAAAAATGCTGTTCATGCTTGCTTATATGTGATTAAAAATAATTGTAATGAAATTAAAGTAATTGGCTTTCCTCTGCATTTTCTGTAGTTATCCTCCAAATTGGAACCTTATAAGTGCTCATTAAATTTCCTCAGAACGAATGAGTCCATTCGAGTTTCGCATTCTGTATCTAAACCAATAAAGCATGTTTTAAGAAAAAATTGATGACGTCTGGAAGAAAATTCTGGGGTCTTTCTTTTCCAATCGTTAAATTGAGGATTGGACTTAAAGAAAATTTGCAGGACAATCATCTGTAGTTATCCTCCAAAAGAACCCTACTACGTTCAACATGGGTATGTGGGGGAAAGAATATGTCTATGCGAATTATCATAATTTATGAAAGTTTTGATTTAAACGGATGTCGTTGATACAATTTTAAACAATGTGCGTTTAAATCACATTGGGTAACTCTTTGAACGAATGAACTAATTGTATAGTTGAAATATGTTTCCGTTTAGTCATAACGATTGCAGTCAAGACATACTATCATGCTCTTGAAATAATGAGTTCCGAACAAAAAAAATAATGCTTCAAATGTTCTATCCTCCAACGTATTTCGAGTCGAAACTATACTTTTCTGATCTCAAATGAGTCTCAAGGGCTAGATAATGCTTTTCGTTTCATAAAAGTGCGAATAATGCTTCAAATGTTCTATTCTCCAAAGTATTTCGGAGTCGAAACTATGCTTTATGATCTCAAATTGATCTTAAGGAAATCTTGAGGATGATTTTCGTTTTGAAGAAATTGCGAATAATGCTTGAAATGCTCTTTCCTTCAAAGCTTGTGCAATGTGCATACATTATGCGCATAATTTGTATACAAATGTTTTATTTATTTTTTTGTTTGTTTTTTCTTGTTATTTGTGCATTAGAATTTAAAAAATGCTGTTCATGCTTGCTTATATGTGATTAAACATAATTGTAATGAAATTAAAGTAATTGGCTTTCCTCTGCATTTTCTGTAGTTATCCTCCAAATTTGAACCTTATAAGTGCTCATTAAATTTCCTCAGAACGGATGAGTCCATTCGAGTTTCGCATTCTGTATCTATGGAAATAAAACATGTTTTAAGAAAAATGATGACATCTGAAAGAAAATTCTGGGTTCTTCCTTTTCCAATCGTTAAATTGAGGATTGGACTTTAAAAACTTTGGAGGACAATCATCTGTAGTTATCCTCCAAAAGAACCCTACTACGTTCAACATGAGTATGTGGGAAGAATATGTCTATGCGAATTATCATAATTTATGAAAGTTTTGATTTAAACGGATGTTGTTGATACAATTTTAAACAATGTGCGTTTAAATCACATTGGGTAACTCTTTGAACGAATGAACTAATTGTATAGTTGAAATATGTTTCCGTTTAGTCATAACGATTGCAGTCAAGACATACTATCATGCTCTTGAAATAATGAGTTCCGAACAAAACAAATAATGCTTCAAATGTTCTATCCTCCAACGTATTTCGGAGTCGAAACTATACTTTTCTGATCTCAAATGAGTCTCAAGGGCTAGATAATGCTTTTCGTTTCATAAAAGTGCGAATAATGCTTCAAATGTTCTATTCTCCAAAGTATTTCGGAGTCGAAACTATGCTTTTATGATTTCAAATTGATCTTAAGGAAATCTTGAGGATGATTTTCGTTTTAAAGAAATTGCGAATAATGCTTGAAATGCTCTTTCCTTCAAAGCTTGTGCAATGTGCATACATTATGCGCATAATTTGTGTACAAATGTTTTTATTTATTTTTGTTTGTTTGTTTGTTTTTTTCTTGTTATTTGTGCATTAGAATTAAAAAAAAATGCTGTTCATGCTTGCTTATATGTGATTAAACATAATTGTAATGAAATTAAAGTAATTGGCTTTCCTCTGCATTTTCTGTAGTTATCCTCCAAATTGGAACCTTATAAGTGCTCATTAAATTTCCTCAGAACGAATGAGTCCATTCGAGTTTCGCATTCTGTATCTAAACCAATAAAGCATGTTTTAAGAAAAAATTGATGACGTCTGAAAGAAAATTCTGGGTTCTTCCTTTTCCAATCGTTAAATTGAGCATTGGACTTTAAAAACTTTGGAGGACAATCATCTGTAGTTATCCTCCAAAAGAAACCTACAACGTTCAACATGAGTATGTGTGGAAATAATATGTTTATGCGAATTATCATAATTTATGAAAGTTTTGATTTAAACGGATGTCGTTGATACAATTTTAAAACAATGTGCGTTTAAATGACATTGGGTAACTCTTTGCACGAATAAACTAATTGTATAGTTGAAATATGTTTCCGTTTAGTCATAACGATTGCAGTCAAGACATACTATCATGCTCTTGAAATAATGTGCTCCGAACAAAAATTAATGCTTCAAATGTTCTATCCTCCAACGTATTTCGGAGTCGAAACTATACTTTTCTGATCTCAAAATAATCTCAATGGCTTGAGGATGCTTTTCGTTTCATAAAAATGCGAATAATGCTGGAAATGTTCTACCCTCCAAAGTGTTTTAGAGTCTTGATTATGCTTTCCTGACCTCAAATGAACCTCAAGTGCTTGAGGATGCTTGTTGGTTTATAAATATTACGAATAGTGTTCCAAATGTTCTATCCTTCAAAGTATTTCGGAGTCGAAACTATGCTTTTATGATCTCAAATTAATTTCAAGGGCTTGAGGATGCTTTTCGTTTTGAAGAAATTACGAATAATGCTTGAAATGTTTTTTATTATGTCCTCATTAGCGAGACTTCCAGCCCAAGGCTGGCTCGTCTCGTGCTTGAAATGCTCTATCCTTCAAAGCTTCTACATACATTATGTGCGAAATTTGTATACAAATATTTTTATTTTTTATTTTTATATTGTTTGGTTTTTTTCTTGTTGTTTATGTATTAGAATTTCATTAAAATGCTGTTCATACTTGCTTATATGTGATTAAAAATAATTGTAATGAAATTAAAGTAATTGGCTTTCCTCTGCATTTTCTGTAGTTATCCTCCAAATTGGAACCTTATAAGTGCTCATTAAATTTCCTCAGAACGAATGAGTCCATTCGAGTTTCGCATTCTGTATCTAAACCAATAAAGCATGTTTTAAGAAAATATTGATGACGTCTGAAAGAAAATTCTGGGGTCTTTCTTCTCCAATCGTTAAATTGAGGATTGGACTTAAAGAAAATTTGCAGGACAAGCATCTGTAGTTATCCTCCAAAAGAACCCTACTACGTTCAACATGAGTATGTGGGGGGAAGAATATGTCTATGCGAATTATCATAATTTATGAAAGTTTTGATTTAAACGGATGTCGTTGATACAATTTAAACCAATGTGCGTTTAAATGACATTGGGTAACTCTTTGCACGAATAAACTAATTGTATAGTTGAAATATGTTTCCGTTTAGTCATAACGATTGCAGTCAAGACATACTATCATGCTCTTGAAATAATGTGTTCCGAACAAAAAATTAATGCTTCAAATGTTCTATCCTCCAACGTATTTCGGAGTCGAAACTATACTTTTCTGATCTCAAATTAATCTCAATGGCTTGAGGATGCTTTTCGTTTCATAAAAATGCGAATAATGCTGGAAATGTTCTACCCTCCAAAGTGTTTTAGAGTCTTGATTATGCTTTCCTGACCTCAAATGAACCTCAAGTGCTTGAGGATGCTTGTTGGTTTATAAATATTACGAATAGTGTTCCAAATGTTCTATCCTTCAAAGTATTTCGGAGTCGAAACTATGCTTTTATGATCTCAAATTAATTTCAAGGGCTTGAGGATGCTTTTCGTTTTGAAGAAATTACGAATAATGCTTGAAATGTTTTTTATTATGTCCTCATTATGAGACTTCCAGCCCAAGGCTGGCTCGTCTCGTGCTTGAAATGCTCTATCCTTCAAAGCTTCTACATACATTATGTGCGAAATTTGTATACAAATATTTTTATTTTTATTTTTATATTGTTTGGTTTTTTCTTGTTGTTTATGTATTAGAATTTCATTAAAATGCTGTTCATACTTGCTTATATGTGATTAAAAATAATTGTAATGAAATTAAAGTAATTGGCTTTCCTCTGCATTTTCTGTAGTTATCTCCAAATTGGAACCTTATAAGTGCTCATTAAATTTCCTCAGAACGAATGAGTCCATTCGAGTTTCGCATTCTGTATCTATGGAAATAAAACATGTTTTAAGAAAAAAATGATGACATCTGAAAGAAAATTCTGGGTTCTTCCTTTTCCAATCGTTAAATTGGGGATTGGACTTTAAAAACTTTGGAGGACAATCATCTGTAGTTATCCTCCAAAAGAAACCTACTACGTTCAACATGAGTATGTGGGGGAAGAATATGTCTATGCGAATTATCATAATTTATGAAAGTTTTGATTTAAACGGATGTCGTTGATACAATTTAAACCAATGTGCGTTTAAATCACATTGGGTAACTCTTTGCACGAATAAACTAATTGTATAGTTGAAATATGTTTCCGTTTAGTCATAACGATTGCAGTCAAGACATACTATCATGCTCTTGAAATAATGTGTTCGAACTAAAATTAATGCTTCAAATGTTCTATCCTCCAAAGTATTTTGGACTAGTCGAAACTATGCTTTTTGGCCTCAATTAAATCTCAAAGGTTCGAGGATGCTTTTCTTTTCATTAAAATTGCGAATAATGCTTCAAATATTCTATCCTTTGAAGAATTCGAATCGATACAATGCTTTTGTGCCCGCAAATGAATCTCACAAGTTCAAGAATGCTTTTCTGTTTATTAAAATTGCGAATAGGGCTTTAAATTTGAAGTAGATTCTCTAATGACTTGCAAAGAATTTCACTTTGCTGAAGCAGCGAAAAATTTCTCTTGAAAATGTAGTACCTTCGTGGGATTATTTCAACAGTTTTGTTTGTCGTTTCCTTTTGATTAGTTACACATGAAGAGCGGTGTTATACATTACACGTTATACGGCATAATGAAACATAAGAAAGACTAAACCATTGATCAACTAGGTTTTGTACTTGAACTTATGATTCTCCAGAGCTCATTCTGAGCAGTACCAATTTTTCTGGTGGTATGTATATATCACTTTGAGAGAAGATAGATTGGATTAGTAGCCCAGCTTTGTGGAAAGTACCGATACTCTATCTGCCTATCTGTTTTTATTCTTGTGACTACTTCATCAATTCAGTTATTAATGCTTCGAATGTGTTCTGAGTTGAATCAATGTGTCCAAAAAGGCTGCATCCCCTATAAAATCCGTAGTTATCCTCCAAATTGGAACCTTAGAAGTGCGTATTAATTTCCTTATATCGCATGGTCGATGCTTTAATTTTATTATTGAATAGTAATTTTATATGTTGCATCAAATGTTTTTATGTCGTTTGAAGAAAAAATTTACGATCTTTCATTTACCATCATTAGATTACAAGATTTTTGACCGGAACCCTTGGAGGATAACGATCTGTAGTTATCCTCCAAAAGAACCTTACAAATTTGGGGGATATTTGGAGGATAACTACAAACCACTGACTAGCATTAGCATTGAGCAATTCTCACAAATTCGTAGGTGGTACAAGCCAAGACTATTGTATGAGAGTAACATTTCTTTCATCCGTTATCACAGATATTGGTTTGGGACTAATCACTATCTTTTAAATGGAAGCAATGCACTCTCCAATAGTCAAAATCTGTCCTGGCCACGTCCTTGCGAATGCTGAGGAAGGGGAAGGATGGTTAGTTGGACATCTACTTAAGAAAGATGCAGAGAACTCTACGAGATGCCACGGAAGGTTTTGAGATTGTGTGGAAGGTAATAACAGTAAGAATCGTTTTGGTAGAACGTGAAACACAGAAAGAATTGATGACCAGACGTTCCAGGAGGATGAATTCCGTCTGTTGCTGCCTAAGACTTTCGCGGCCAATCCATGACCCCACTGCGCTACGCGGCTGATTCACGATCCCACTACGATAACATCGACGGCCGATTCATCTCACTATGATGTAGAACGGAACCGTTCCTTTGCTCTTAAGGGGCTGTTCATAAACCACGTAGACTCTATTTTCACGTTTTCAAACCCCCCTCCCCCCCTAGTAGACTTTCGTAGACTTTTCCGATTTCAATTTTAAACAAAATCAAATTCAGTCCTCTGTCCACGGTTGCTGAAGCCAGATCTCGTAATCAACTAGTGGTATGTCCTTGGGATGTGATTCCTCCCAAACTCCTGTACTCTCCAGCCCATCTGTTTCCACAAGTACTGAGTCGATCCAGGATACGTCTGTTATTCCGTTTGCGTCTACTTCGCAAAGAAGCTCTTCTGGTCGCTGTTCGATGATCTTCACTGGCCTCACTTTTTTAGATGATACATCTGCTTTATGAACACTCTTCCGGTGACGGTCTACGTTTACTTTTGAAGCAAAATATAAACCACATTCTGTGTATATGCGGCCTTGAAGAAAAAGCACACTCAAAAACGCAAATTCTAAACAGCAGTTTATGTATACTTACTAGCTAGTTGGCCAGAAAAGGGAGTAAATATCATACGGTAGCGGATCTAGAAAGCCGGCACCGATTGGTGTCTTATTTATGCACTGTCGTAGTAAAAAAGGTGTAAACTCAACATCGCTGTTGATATCCTTCGGCTCAATAACTTCTATCTGACCATCTACTCGCTGAATCGGAAACGGTGGAGGGAAAAAGCCATTAGCAAGAACATGCTTCAGGTTACTTCTGTGTGGCTTACAATATGTTCTCTCCTCACACTTCACGATCTGTAACATGAGAATATATTTAGCAATACAACGCAAATTAAAAATATTAAACTATACCGACCTGCAAAAAATACTGGCTTTCGCGAACGTGTATCGCGTACCATGATTGATCGTTCACAGCTGGTAGTTCTCTAACTGACGATTCATCCATAAATTTAGCAATTACTGCGTTACGCGTCTGCGTATCCATCAATTTTTGTGTTTCCCCATATTTCGGCCAAAACTTCACCGGCATGCGCAAAATTCCTCTTTATCCTTATCGATGGTTTTGCCGTTGCGATCTAGATGACTACCGAAATGATCATGAGGTATGACTACACCTGATAATTCTCGGCTGAGAGGGGCCATTCGTCGCTCGACACGATTATACGCAGAGCGGCCGGGAGCATTGGTGAAAATGTAGAAACCATCCAGATCAAATCGCTTGAAATGATCAATGGCCTTCGGATATCTGGGATTCTCATCTGGACCTTCATCAACCGAGAGGATTAAGACGGGCTTTACAACTCCGTTTACTGTTAAAATAGTGTCATATGTTATATAACTAAAGAACATTTAATAATATTAAAGGTTTCATTACCTTTGAGAACCTCGTCAAACTCTTCCAAATCTAACAGGTGGTGCAGATCGAAAGCGTGAGTGGAAGCATTGGACGACGAGTGCTTTCCACTACGGATTGCTACGAAAGTTGGTCCCGAGTAAGAAATGGATTTGGAGTCACCATTGATCATTTTTTCGTCGTTAATGCATATTCCAGCATACACGCTTGGTATCAATTTATTTCGAGCAGCTACGACCCAGTCGTGATCTGGTAGCGTCACTTTGTATTCCATATGCATTATGAAAGGGGCCTGCTTATTTGCTGCCGTTATACCAATAGGAACACGGGCTTTGTCGTCCTGTGATACAAAAGCAACTTGGCGAGATCCAAGAATCGACGCCACAGTTTCAACGGATCTATTCAAATTGAAAAAGAAATATATTTCCCATGCAAAAACCGAGCCATTTTTTAAATTTGGATGTGGATATGCTTTTCATAGGAATTAATAAATTTTACTAAAAAACAAATATATTGATTTAACATTTTGAAGAAGTATACAGAAAAAAATTAAAAATAACAAAAAAGCAATTTACATGTTCTTTGAAATTCTGTAATTGTAAACATTTTCATTGACTTTTGTACGTGTGCCGACAGAAATCAGTTAAAAGAAAAGTGCAAAAATAAACTATTTGTTGCGTCATCACCAGCGGTTGTAAAACGCGTCCCTAAGTCAAGCAATATTTTTATATTGCCTCAAGAGACGCATTTATTGAAACAAAACATCAGAAAATTTGCAAAAAAACAGCGAAATGATGCTCTTGATTACGTGGCAAACCTACCTTATGGTTTCTGTGCAGAATTTCCCATCAACATGCCTTTTGTGTTCACTTGCTTGAGCACGACAAAGTTTCACTGGGACGGTTACCACGTGGCGTTTTCCTTCTACTGTTCGTGAATTCCGTGGCAAAAGTCGCAAGTACGTTGCACTTTTGGATGGTTGAAAACCCAAATCCAGCAACGCCTCTTGCATGTCGTCTAGAGTCTTACACGTACGAATCTTGTCCGTACGACGTCGTTCATCGGCTGCTCCACCTACTTGCGCAAAGTTGACGATTGCTTTGAGGAGCTCCGGCTGCTCTTCTTCTAATCTAGGTCGCCCAGAGTTTTTCCGGATCTGGAACAAAATGCTATGTCAATGAAAAAGAAATGAAACTTGATTCAAATAACCAACCTTTAACGATTTGGCAGCGTCTGGATCGCGATCAATGAGGGCCTTAATGGTTGCTTGCTTTTCTTCCCGGTACTTCTTAGCCAACCGCGCTCTATTTACTTTCGTCTTCAATTCCTTTTTTTATTCTCCAGATCATCCTTCAGTTTCTTGATCTTGGACTGAACATTTACCTCACCCAAACCAGAATCCTGAGCAAGCACTGCGGCGTTGATTTGACATTCAAGGACAAATATCTGCTTCTTGATGTTCTCCTGTGCCGGACAAGGCCTACTGCCTTCATCGCTTTCATCACTGCTAAGTTGTCGAACTTTCTTACGCTTTGCTGTTATATTTTATTAATTGAAAATCATCTTTTTATTTGACTCATGTATATTCATAACTAGCTGTATGTACCCAGCCCTGCTTGAATTGTCAGTGTTTATACAATCGGAAAATGTATAAACCAATTGGTCAACAGGATAGTTGTGTTTTCTTATTGATACTTCAGAATTTGATTAAAAGAAAGCACACTTTATTTGAATGGATTGATTCAGTGGCGTAGCCAGAAAATTGGTCTGGGGTTTTCTGAACAGTTTTTTTTCGAGAAAAAATCTTCTAAAATGTTGTCTCTGGGAGGGTTTATGCCCAAAACCACCCCCGTGGCTACGCCACTGCATTGACTGATTTTGAAGAAGGGATCAAACCCATAATCGCCTTATTCCGGGCAAACGTCTATTTCTAAAGAAGGGATCACATTCACCATCCAGAAGGAAACACATTAATAATTTCTTTTCACTGGGCAAACCAAGATTTCAATGAAGGGTTGAGCTGGTCGATAAATAAACCAATACCTCTCCCCTACACCCTCCCCTCTTCCATTCCTAGACCAATATTGTCGTCTCCTTAAGATAAAAAGAATATGTGTTCCAAATTTGGTTGAAATCGGTCTAGCGATTCAGGTGTTACACTGAGTCGAACGATAACCAAGCAATACCCCTCCCCTCCACCTTCCCCGTTTTACGAAGAGCATCCCTAACCCTCTATCGTCGTCTCCTTAAGATAAAGAATGTGTTCCAAATTCGTTTGAAATCGGCCAAGGAATTTAAAAGTTAATAGCAAAATTGCTCGTTTTCTTATGGATACCCATCAAAAACAAAATTTAATTTTGAATAATGAATAAATTTATAAGACTCGTGAATTTGATGAATGATTTAAGATCAAGTCGGTGGACGGTCGACGTCAAATTATGGTGAAAAATAAATACAAGAATATTTATATGACAATTTAAAAATTTTGGAAACATCAATCTTTTGATTAAATGAAACGTTACCTTGAACTGGACTAAGCTCTTGTGGCTGCAACTGCTGCTTAGCACTTGTAGAAGCAAGCGGTTCTAGATCACCCGGAATTTTCGGATCAACATTTTTGATCGTTTCGCCTCCTGTCGGTCGTTTTGCTTCCTGTCGATTGGCAGCCTGTAGCATCATGATTTATGTTTGAATATAATATAATATTTCCTATCAACTACGTTAATATTACCTTTACGAAGAAATTGAGGAACTTGGCCTTTTTCTCAATAGACAACTTGTCTAGCTCAGCTACTTTCACCTCCAGATTGGAGACCAAATTTTCTTTGTCCTGTTTCAAGGATTTCCAAGTCGAGTTGGCTTCTTCCTGAATTTTCTGCTTCGTCCACTCTGCATTGTAACACCGCTTGAACGCGTCGAACAATTTTTGGTACGACATTAGGTATAAAGTTGACGTAGGATCACAAATATGTTCGCCGTTGACAAATACTCTATTTTCAAAATACTAGGAAGACAACGTTGCTGAGTTGCATCCACACTCCAAACCATTCAAAACGACAGTGACAAGCTCATCCATTCACGCTTCGCTGCGTGTGGGAATAAACGGCAACAGTGTTTTTTCCTCCTTCCTTTTCATCCGGGAACAAAAATAAAACTTATTAATTCGGTAGCAAACACTACTCGAGAAGGAGGCTAAACAAGATCATGCTTTTGTAACAACCTGTGTTGTAAATGAGTTATGAAATTTTGTTTCCGCTTTCACTAAACAAAATTCCAACCATATTAGTTATGTTTCTACTTTTTGAAAGACATTTTAGTTATTTTAATTTTTTTAAACTTTAAACTTAAACTTTAAACTAAACTGAACTAAGATTTTAAACGAACTTTATTATGAAAATTGTTTAGCTCAAAATTCTAGCATAAAATAATATTTGTTATTATCTCCTTACTTGGGTCTTGACTCGACTGTGGGTAGCAATAAAAAATGACAGTAATACGGTAATACCATGGTCAAAACGTATAACGTTCCACTTTCCATAGGAGCTTTAATGATTGTTAAAAATAAAAAAATAAAAGGTCTACGTAGACTTTTGGTATAACCCCCCCCCCCCCCTTCGTAGACAAACGTGGACTTTTTCGAAACCCCTCCCCCTCCCTCAAGAGTCTACGTGGTTTATGTACAGCCCCTAACCTGTTGAGCAGATAAGGGAACCTTAGTATTGTTTGTTCTTGATGAGGTGGTTCCTTCTTCTGCCCAACAAGCAATGCATAAGCCCTTTCAATACGCTGTTGAGTATTCTTCAGTGACTATGCGAATGAATTAATTGCAGCGTCTTCCTCCGACGCGTGCTTGTAATTTCGATACCGATGCCAACTTTCTGTTTTGCCATGCGATTATGTTCTGTGCTTTGTAGAAAGTTCGTCTCGGATCAATTTTCTCTTTCTTGAAATGGTGGCTCTCATAAGAACCGATATTTTTTTTATTTTTTCCATAATTCACATTTCCAAATACTAAAAGTATGTAACAAAACAAAACTCGAAATCTCGAGAGAAACTTTTACATGACTTCATGATTTTCATCTACCCACTATCGTTTTTACCTTATAAATAATCATCTTAAATCAAATTATTTCGGTCCAGAGAAAACTTCCAATAATGGGTCTTTCAAATAAATAACAGCAGCCACCCAATAGTTTGATTCTTGCGAGTAAGTTGTAAATTGGGAGCTGCTTCCATTGATGAGGGCCAGACGGTTTTTCAGAGGCCACCGTTGCTAAAAATGCCCTCTTATACTGCTTCCACAACGCCACAACGCAAGGAAACTGGTCTTTTATGCACGGAGAAAAAGGTCTAAAGGCCCCGAACTTATTTATCACTCCTAGCTTTAATTTTTTATTACCAGACTAAGGCCCGAGCGCCTGTGCAATACATAAAAGTCTTATCCATTCGGCTCGGTCCATGGCTGCACTTCGCCAACCACGACAACGGGACTCACGACACCTTCCATCCACTTCTGCGGCAGAACCTCATCCTCCCAAACCTTGGTAATCACCCAGTGCAGCGCTCTAGCCAGTGCCTCACCACCGTGTTTAAACAGCTCTCCTGGTAGTTGGTCAACTCCAAGGGCTTTGTTGTTTTTCAGCCGGCCGATCTCCTCCTGGATTTCCTGGAGATTCGGAGCCGGAAGTCGCATGTCCTGCTCGCGTGCTCCTAGGTTCATTACCATACCGCCAGGGGCTGTCCATAAACCACGTAGACTCTTGAAGGGGGGGGTTTCGAAAAAGTCTACGATAGTCTACGAAGGGGATTTGGGGTATACCAAAAGTCTACGTAGACTTTTTTATTTTATTTTTTTTAACGATATAGTATGGAGTTCACTAGTTTGATTTTTTTTAGAATTTTCCGTTTTTTTTTCGCTTTTTTTACTGAAGCAAAAGTCTGAACTACGGCTCAAAACTATCATGAATTTCACCAGGAAGTTCTTCTGTGTTGAGCAGAAAAATTCTCCAAAAAATTTCATAAAAACTTTCGAAAATTTGTCAATATCCTCACTTGGATTTTACTGCAGATTCTACTAGAATTTCTTTTGATTTTCGGCAGGAACTTCTTGGCAAACTATGGAAATTATTTCGTACTTTTTCGGATTTTTTTAATTTACAAAGGAAACATGGTTAAAATACTTCAAATTTCATGTTTTCTACTAGAAAACGAAATACGTATCTGATGATACATAAGTGAATATAGCGGAAGTAAAAGGAAGTTTGAAGTATTTTAACCTAGTAACATTTTCCCCTAGGACGCTCAATATGAATTATTTCAAAGGAAACATTTTGAAATATTCCAGTTCAAGTCTTTGGAATGCCCAAAAGATATTCTTTGGAACTTGTAAAGGGAATTTTCCTAAATTTCCGCGAGAAACCCTTCAGAATATTCACTGGAGATTTTCTGGGAAGTCCCCGAATTTTCGCGAAGAATTCTTTGGACATATAACCAAAATTATTCGAAACGCCCGTGGAACATTCTTCGTAAATTTCTTCGGCAGTTATAATGCAAATTCTTTGGAATTATCGATGGAAAATTTTCGGAATTTCTAAATAATTTTTTGAAAACTTCCACGAGAAATTATTTGAATTTCCCGCCAAAAACAGTTTGAGTACCACAACAAAAAAATTGCAATTTTTGTAAAAAAAAGCCTTTTTAAGCCAGAAATTATTCAGAAAATTCTTTGGAATGCTCATAAGATTTATTCAAATTTCTTATGGTAATTTGACAGCTCAAATGGGAAATAAAATTATCAGACTCGTTTAAACTAATCAAAATCTAGTTATTGTATGCATTTCCGCACACCTATTCCTCAAATTTAAACCCAGTGCACAGGTAGATTGAGGTTAGGGAAACGCCACTGTTAATATTACCCAATTTTCGCGGGGTTTTTAACAGGGAAACTTTTGGAATTTAGAAAAAAAATCTTGGAATTTCAACAGCTGATTATTCAGCGGGATATCGCATGGATTTTTCAACAGAAGCATCGGAATTATCATGAATAGTTCTTTGGAGTATTTTCAGGTTGGGAATTGGGAATTTCAATTGGGAAATTTTACGAAATTTCCACGCAAAACATATTGGAATGTGGAATTGACATTCTCGTAATTTCAACTCGAATTGTTTCCAAATTCTAAAAATTCTTCGGTTTTCACAGTTTTGAACCGGCATTGAGAATTATAGGTCAGATGCGCGACAGATTTTATCAGTAGCGCGCCAATGCAAAAGTGTCACACCTCTAGGAGAAATTGAATTCGACAGTAAATCAATTAATTGGTTTTGAGATTTGATTTCAGGAGTTATGGACAGAGGATTAAATTTGATTTCGTTTCAATTTGATTTTTGTTTTGTTGGATTTTGTTCAGTTTGATTTTATTATGTTTGAAATTGGAATTTTGTTGTAATGTTTACATGGAAATTAAAGAATTAAATAGCTGAATTGCTTAAAAGGTGGTTGATTTCCATATTTTTCCAATCACATATGAGGTTTTGTAAAATTTGGAAAAGTCCACGTAGACTTCAAGGGGTGGGGGGAGGGGTTTCGGAAAAGTCTACGAAAGTCTACTAGGGGGGACGGGGGGGTTTGAAAAAGTGGAATTTCGGTCTACGTGGTTTGTGGACAGCCCCCCAACGTTGTCTGCCACATCGCCGTTCATGTGCTCTTCGTAGTGTTGCCGCCACCTTTGGATCACCTCACGCTCGTTTGTAAGAAGGTTCCCGTTTACGTCCTTACACATATCGGGCTGTGGCACGTGAACGGTTTAACTTCTCAGAGAACTTACGTGAGTTATTAGCGCGGTACAGTTGCTGCGTTTCTTCCTGCTAGCGCTTTTTCCTCCGAAAAATCGAGTTTTGTCTGTTCCGCGCCCGTTTGTATCGTGACTCGTTCGCCCTCGTGCGGTGTTGCAACAATCTTGCCCATGCTGCATTCTTCTCCTCAACTAACTGCTCACAATCGCCGTCATATCAGTCGTTTCTCTGATCCGAGGGCACCGTGCCTAGTGCAGTGGCTGCGGGGCTTCCAATGGCAGATTGAATATCTCTTCAGCCATCTTCAAGAGACGCTGCGACTAGCTGCTCTTCCGTTGGGAGTTCCACTTCCAGCTGCTGCGCGTAGTCTCGGGCTAGTCTACCGGATTGTAGCCGCCCAATGTTTAGCTGCGGCGGACGAGAGTTTTGAGTGCATGCAAACTCCAACGAGGTAGTGGTAGGATTCAATATTCGCACTGCGGTAAGTGCAGACGTTCATGATGCCGGAGAAGAATTTACCGTCGATAAGAATGTGGTGGATTTGGTTTTCCGTTACTTGATTAGGTAATTTCCATGTGGCCTTGTGGATATTCTTGCGGGGGAAGAAAGTGCTTCGGACTACCATTCCGCGGAAGGCTGCAAAGTTTATGCATCGTTGGCCGTTGTCGTTCGATACCGTATGCAGACTATCCGGTCCTATGACCAGTCTATACATTTCCATCCTTCCACCTGAGTGTTCATATCGCCGATGACGATTTTGACGTCCCAGCTGTGCATAGAACGCTTCTTTCTCGTCGGCGGGTCTCCTTTCGTGTGGACAGTGCACGTTGATGATTCTATAGTTGAAGAATCGGCCTTTTATCCTTAGCTTGCACATCCTTGCGTTGATTGGCTGCCACCCAATCACGCGTTGGCGCATCTTTCCCAGCACTATGAATCCGGTTCCCAGCTCGTTGGTGGTGCCACAGCTTCGGTAGAAGGTAGCCGATCGGTGCCCGCTTTTCCACACTTTCTGTCCTGTCCAGCAGATTTCCTGCAGCGCTACGACGTCGAAGTTGCGGGGATGTAATTCATCGTAGATTATCCTGTCGCAACCTGCAAAGCTTAGCGACTTGCAGTTCCATGTTCCAAGCTTCCAATCGTGATCCTTTATATGTCGCCTGGGCCTTTGTCGATTATATCGAGTCGTATTATCTTCTATGTCGTTCGTAATGCTTGTTTTTAAAGGCGGCTTATTGGGCCTGCGCAAACCGTCGTGACAGGGCTGTTTAGCGTCCCACCTAACACCAGGGGTGGCACTGCGCACCTCGACACAAAACGAGCAAACCATGCAACAAGTCATACGAAAGAGCTGTCGAAAGGGGATGCGCAATGATGCCCCAGGACTTAGGCTTGTGCGCTTTGGCGGAGCTTACTTTCGGATACATGCAGCTTTTTATAGAAGTTCAACAGAGCTAAAATATTTACTTCTAGCTGCACGTAACAAAAGACCAAACACCGCCTCCTCCCACTGTCACAAACTGTCACAAAACTTCGACCCACAAAATCATGGACCTAATTTTTGAACGACCCTTATGAAAGTTCGTTTTGGAGAGAAACTTTAGACTTTCAGTACGGCTTTTTTGTACGATAAAAGTAAAAAAGATTATCGGCACATAATTCCACTAAAATTTTACCCATCCTTCCTTTTTATGGTGACCCTGAAATAACAATTCAAGGACTTGGATGTGGTGGATGGAATGGGTGAAGAAACGCATAGAAATCTCGCTTAACTTTTCAAAAGGAACTAAGAAATTTTTTTTATGAATTAATTTGACTAGCGCAATCAACAGAATAACATGAAAACTTTTGATTGCAGTACTCAAATTAATTCATGAAAAAAATGTTACTTAGGTCCTTTTGAAAAGTTAAGCGAGAAATCCTTTTCATAAATATTTGTTCGCCCTGCAAAGATCATACATCAAAGTAAATGGACATTATCCAGCCATTTCCTTTTCCCCATTACAGATATTCATACAATATATGGAGGCATGCAACAAAACGGGTACAGAGTAGTTAATTTGCTAAAGAGCAATGAATCGCCAAACAACTCACCCCCGTTACTTCAATGGCTATTGATTCATAACACGTAATTCAACCGGTTGGTAATGATAGCAATAAGGCAAATTGGTAAAAGTTTACCAGCCGGCAGCTGCTTGCTACACTTCAAAGAGTGCCACACGGTATGAACATTACTGTTTAATCAAAGCACCACCACCGCACTCCGCCCAGATAGATGTTTGGTCGGTAGATACTGACAAGCGCACATTCCGAACGATGATGATGGATTAATATTTTAGAGAGGAATTTCACCATCATCGTCATTGATCCGGGACGACGCAATGCAGGGTTGGTCTTACCTACATGAACGGCACTCTTCAATCATTGGTCAGTTTGCTTCAAAAATATGCATAGTGGATTTTTTTCTGAACAATAATATGGATGATTATGCTTAATGATCGCAAATGCCAGTATATTCAACCCAAGAGTCTAATAAACCGAAATCAGAGAATTTACCCTGGATATTCAATTTCTGCATATTTCTGTTAAGGACGAAATATCACCACCATAATGCGGACTGTCGTCATCATTTTCATATCGTGCTTTCGCGAGTGGCGAACGGTCAGAAAACGTTGGTGGTAACCGACCAGAAGATCAACGAGCTTCCGAGCGATGTTGTGTTTCAATAAACATCAAACAGAAATCGCAACGCGATTCCAGTTCCCCATTGAAATAAGCTCTCGTAGCTCTACTTT
This sequence comes from Armigeres subalbatus, assembly GCF_024139115.2. NCBI lineage: Eukaryota > Metazoa > Arthropoda > Insecta > Diptera > Culicidae > Armigeres > Armigeres subalbatus. The sequence goes on from NW_026942418.1 coordinate 39,399, forward strand.
CAGCAGTTTAAAATATGAATGCCTCGTGCAGACTGAGTGTTGAGTCAGTGTTGACCGAGTTCCCCAGAACTCTACAAAGCCACACACATGCCATCTTCAGAGTTTACCGAGTCCGAGTCAGCCCGTACCTCGTCCCTCGTAGCGGAATTCTTATCCTTCTCCAGACGCCACGAGAATGCAATCAAGGCTGTCCGATGATTGACAACTTAATGACAGGTAGTTGAGCTACTGTTTGCGAACGGCCCGGCTGACTGCCCTGTTTTCCTAACAGGCGTTGCCACACCCCGTTGTTATCATTGACGTCCTCGTCGGTCGTCGTTTTCTGTTGTTGATGTTGTGACGAACGGTGTCAAAACTTTTGCTTCAGTCAATGCTGCCCGCCACGCTTCATTAGTTCTAGAAACCAAAGGAACGTAGGTCAAGACGGACACGGTGCTAAAGTGCTTCAAATTGAACATTTCCATCATTTGTATTATATCTGATAAATAAAATTGAAAGAAAAATCTTGAAAAATCTACAATTTACAAGAAATATCTGGCTATAAAAATTATACTCTAATTCGTCCTATGACTTCTTATCTTTTCAATACACCCA